>NW_005842784.1:298497-339623 GCF_000455745.1 Alligator sinensis | reverse complement strand
GCAGCAGGAATGGACAGATGCGTTCTATGTCTTCCAGCAAAGATGCTCTTGAGTATATACCACCCCACCTGTTCCTGCTCATGTGAGAAACCTGGAAATACAATGAGGAATCCAGTATAAGTGGATGCTTCAGAGCCAGCACTTAGGTTCTGGTATACATGAGAATGACGGCTGGTACACCCCCAGAGCAGCCTTCCTAGCACATTTCCAAGTTTGGCACATAAGAGCAAGGAGTAGTAGGCAGTGCATGCTTAGACACATCCCTACCAGGACACAGTGTAGATATATTATGGAAAAGACAAGGTAAAAAATAGGAGAACTGATTTAAGAGGCAGCTATATATGCTATATGGCTCCCCAGTCACGTTTCCTACACTTTACAGATATCCTATCAAATATAAACAGGTCTTGAATCCCTTGCAGTATTAGCTGTGAACTTCAGTTTTCATCTATTATGGAGCTTCCAGGAGGTCCAAGTCTAATACAAACAGTCCTCACACTTCCAGCGGGTTACGTTCCTGGAAAAGGAGCTGTAAGTCAAACTGATGCAAGTCGAATCTGATTTTCCCATAGAAATAATGTTATAAAAGGGGATTTCATTCCTGACTAAGGGCCCTTAGTCAGGAACGTAACCCAACTTTTTATAGATATTTAAATCAACTATAAACGATATATACACTGATAAATGATATACACTGTACAAAGCTTTCTAAAGTGCAATGCAGTAACTAAGGCAGACAAGGTTCCTTGGGTGAATCTGATATCTTTTATTAGACCAACCCAAATAGTTGGAGAGTAGTTATTAAGCAAGCTTTTGGGTTCAAAAACCCTTCGTCAGGCTAAGGAAGTTTCAGCAGTTGGTGTGTGCTATTCCTGGATGGACTGAAAAGTAAACAAGCCAGGGGCTGGGCTGGGCTGGGGAGTCAGTTGTCAGGCAGATTATAATGTATCATAAATCCAATGTCTATATTTAGTCCATGATTTTTAGTATCCAGGAGGTTGATGAAGTGGAGTTCATAGGCTCATCTCTGGGAAGTGTTGTGTAAGTTTCCTTTAAGGATCAGGACTAAGGATTCCTTTGAGGATCAGGGCATGATGGAAAATACATAGGAGAGACCAAACAACAACTGCGCACCAGAATGAGCACGCACTGGAAATCTATCAAAGACAGAAATACCCAGTTACCTGTGGGGGCACATTTCTCACAAGAAAACCACTCTCTCTCCAATCTCTCAGTCCTGATCCTCAGTCCTCATGTGGGGCAAACAGCAGCTCCTCCCCGAGGTGAGGCAAGGCAAGGGCAGGGACAGGGGCTAGGGAGACTCAGGAGAACTGCTCTGCTTCCCAGCCCCAACGCCATGTGCCTCCTCACTCCCAGAGGCATGGCGAGGTGGGGATGGGGGCTGGGAAGTGCTCCACAGGCTCCACTGAACTGCTCTGCTCCCCAGCCTTGATGCCATAGGCCTCCTCACTCCCTGAGGTGATGCAGGGGTGCAGAGCAGTTCCCCAGAGTCGCCGGGGCCCACAGAGCAGTTCCCTTGAGCCAGCGGAGCTCTCGCCAGCCCCAGCCTCTGTCCCTGCCTCACCGTGCCTCTGGGAGCGAGGAAGCATATGGTGTCAGGGCTGGGAAGCGGAGCAGTTCCCTGGCACCAGTCCCCAGCCCCACGCCCCATCCCCATCTTGCCTCTGGGAGCACATGGCCTCAGGGAGAAGCCGCTGCCTGAGCTTACCTCCAGTAAGTGTCCCACGCCAGCCCTGGTGCCTCTGCCATTGCCTGCCATAAGTGTGAGGATCAGCGCTGTAAGTAATAACAAGGGTGTAAAATGTGGAGCACCGCAAGTGCGGATTGCTGCAAGTCAAGCTGCTGTAAGTCAAGGACTGCCTGTAATATGTTCTCAAAAACAACCAAGGGCATGAGAAGGTATAAGATGATCAAGGACTTTGACTTTATTCCATGTTACAAAGAATCTGCTAAGCAGGTAGTGGCCATTCCCATCAATCCCCGCCAGTATCATCCAGATACATCTCCTTTCTCTGGCTAATTATGAGGTGGCAGATACTTCATGAAAAGATACTGTTCCAAGAAGTGACCTAACACTTGGAAAAGTAGCAGTGACTTGGCAAACTAGGTAAATACCCTCTCATTGTCCCCCTGTTCCCTAGTGGTTTTGCTAGTTCCTACAAGTCATTCTACTAGGCCCTTAGAGATTTGACGTACCATAGTATTGAGCAGGTATAATTGCAGTTGCATTCAAAATTTGAAGTCTTAGGTTACTGACATTAGATTGGAAATTGGTGCTGAAGAATGCAAGACCATCTGGAACAATAATCTTCATACATCCATCTGCACGACAGTAAAATAAAATTACTTTAAGATTCTATATCAATGGTCTATTACTATTCTTAAAATTAAACATATTTATAGTACAGGAACAGGCTAATGTTGGAGGAAGTGCAGTCAGTCAGGAAGATTCTCCCACCTGTAGTGGGCATGTCCCAGAATCAAACTGTTCTAGAATAAGGTTGGAGACATAGGGCCTTTTTACACCTTATGCTGTAAGCTGAACACATGTGAATGGGTTTAGTGTTGTTCGGCTTAGTGGAGGAGTTGCACCTTAAGGTGAAAAGCCATCTTTGACCGTCCTTCATCTGCACAACTCTGACCTGCCACTAAAGGTTTCGTGAGCAGGGGCAAGACTAGGAGCTAGGGGCAGGACCAGTTCTCTGCTTGAGCTCTGAGGGGCCTGATCATTTTTTTCTCCAAAGCCCACCCCCTGCACCACCCCAACTGTGAGAGGCAGCTATGTGTGACATAGCCCTAACCCAGATGGGCAGTGCTGAGCCCCGTGCTCCACGCCTAGAGCCATCCAGCTGCTATGGCGGGTTCAGGGGCTTTAGGTGCCTAACAACCATGGCCACTGCTGGGCAAGCCAGACAGGGCGAGCCAGTGGCTGAACCTTGCACAGCCTAGTGGAGTGCAGGGTCAGTGGGAATCAGCCTTGGGCTGCCAAGCTGCAGCTGCTAAGCTCCACCCTGCTCCAGCTGCCTAGCCCCACTGAGGCATGTGTCTAGGTCCTGGGGGTGTAGGGCAGGAGGCACACTGCACACAGCATGGGGCTGGGCACAGGTTCAACCATGGGGCAATGGGAGAGGTGAGCACCATCGTGCTGGCCCCCACAGACACTACAGCCTAAGTCCAGGCTGGGCATTCAGAGCAGTGAGCTGGTCTGGGAGGCACAATGGCCACTGGGCAATTGAGGGCTGTGGTGCTGGTTGTGCCCAGCAGGAGCAGTGGGGCAGAATTGCCATGCCCAGCCCCACTGCATCCCCACCCTGACTCAGGAGGGGCCACTGCATCCTGCAATGCTGAAGGACTTCCACTTGTGTGAAAAAACTGTGAGGAGTGACCACACCTTAATGGAACAGGAGCAAAATTAGGCAGACTAGAGATAATCCTTCCTGGAGTGGCGTAACTTTAAACTGAATAACAAGTGCTTTAAGACACCTAAAGGTGTTAATGTACAGCTAATCCAGGGGGTTAAGAACTCCAGAAGCCAGCTAAAATTACTGTGCAACAAAGGCCCATGGTAAAAGAAATAAGATGCCAGCTTTCAGATAACCCCTTTGGGCACTTACTAAACCTTCTTGAAAACTATGCAGCATAAGAGTCACAAGGAATTGATCACTTATTGTCCACTGGATGCAAGAATTGCAATTACAAAAATCTGGCAGAGGAGTGACCGCTAAAAATCACAGACTGGATTTTAAAATTTTGGTAAGATTTAGTAACAGAAAAATTATCCTATCATGTCAAAAAGATGCTTACTAAAGAAATTTGGTGGAATTTCTTGGAATTTGCCAAAAACAAGAAATCTTCTGCCTTTATAACATTGGGGTGGGGAATGAATAGCATGAGCTAACAATTAACAAATTTGGAATAAATGCATAATTTAAAAGCAAAAATGAGTAGAAGATAGGAAAATGTGGATTATGCAGAGTTCTGAGGGAAGAGAGGGGCAAATTATTATACAGAGATGAAGAAACATAAAACATCAACATCAACTTAAACAAAGGAACTTTCAGAGACTGAAAGGAACAGAAGAAAAAAACCACAAATCTCTCATGGACACTGACTTGGATTAAGGGACCACTGTCGATGTAAGAATAATGTGTCTATATATATAATCTTTGAGGACTGGATGCATCTTTAAATGTTAAATTTGTTATTTGATCAGTTAGTTTCATTACTAAATAAAGTTAAAGAAAAAGAATTTCAAGTCTACTGTAATGCTACAGGTCTAGTATCCAACTCAGAGATGCCAGGCTTTCCTGTTTACTCACCTGCTGACAGGTGACAGGTGCTGAGGAATGAGCCATGTTGACACCAGTGAATTTTGCCAATTCCAATTAAAACAAGTTTGGAATAGAAACCTCTCCCAGGGTGTGAACGGATGCAATAATTGAAACATTTCCAAGTGAAATGCACTTGGAAACACTTCAAAAAAGAAACATTTCAGCCAGGGGACACACACTCCCATGCCATTTCTTTCAAAATGATGAAGCCTCCTTTAGTGCCAGTCACGGGGTGCTAGAGCAGGCTGCAGCAACCTGCTGTTGGACTTTCAGTCCACCATCCCAGATATGGAAGGTGTAGGGGAGTGGGGAACGAAGAACCAGAGAGGAGAGGTAAGCAGGAAGGGAGGAGCAGCAGGGGCTTCCAAATCCCCTAAACAGTCCTTTCAAAATAGTTTGATTCTGGGACATGTCCACCATATGTGGTAGAATCCTCTCCACTGACTGCACTCTTCCAACATTTTCCTGTTCCTATACCATAAATATGTACAAGAGGGGTGATATACCATTGATGTAGGATTTTAAAGAAAGTTTCTTCCACTTTTGTAAAAGGCTGGAGGGCATAGCTTTGCCTCCAGTCAAGGCCCCAGGGATCTGGCAGAGGGAGGGAGGGAAAGGGGAGTTTGTCTCCAGCCCCGATCCCAGCCCACCTTCCATGTGCTATCTCTGTGCACATGTAACAAAATTGAAGAAGCTCCAGAACAACAGCAATGCTCATCCACTTTGGGAATGTTTCAAAGGGTATGTATGTCTGTATAGCTGGCCCTTCAAAATTCTTTAATTCAGGGATGGCCAACCCATGGCACATACAACAGAACAGGGAGGAAAGAACAGAGCAATGGATCAGGCAGGGGAAGAGGATCAGAGTAACCCACAGGAGTGAAACAGCAATCACAGTGAAGATAGTTTCCTCATCATTTCAAGGAAATAGCAAGGATAGAAAAAACTACACGGTTCTTTGTCAGGGAGCCTATGAAAAGCCAACAGTGCTGCTATACATTCATAATTTAGTGACTGAAATATTCATTTTACCCATTCTGCAGATTCATTTTAAGCTTGGAATGAGAGGCTCAAGCCAGAACCAAACAAATGATGATCATGGCCTCACACAGACATCTAGCTTCTCCTGAGAGAGTTGGTGCTCTCCCAGGAGAAACTACAAATGTTCAGGCCTTTTCTCCCTGAGTGAACATAGCTGCTTCAGGAGAAGAATAATCTTGGAACAACCAGAATTTATCCTGAGAGCGAATGTCTACATATGCTGCATGTAACCCAACCAAAATAATACAAATTATAACAACTGACCCTATGGGCAAGTAGAGCAAAGCAAAACAAACGTATGTTAGAAGAGTGGGAGAAGATATTCAATTATATTTGCAAGAATGCAAGAGAAATTAATTCCTGATGGAAAGTAACCATATGAGTTGGGTTTCTGTCATCCTTCAAAGGTCCAGTCCATGAAATATTGGGTGGAACTTAAAAGAAAAAAAAGCTACTCATCACTTCCTGCCTAGCCACAATCTAAAAATTTAATAATTCTTTGCACTGCAATTGCCCAGGTTCAGCAAAGGGACTTCTCCCACCAGCTCTCCAGTCATCTGGAAATCAGGGAGAGAGTAGATAGGGTCTCTCTATTGATAGATGATAATCCTACCTGGGTATGTGGCCCATATCTTAAAGGCTTTGTATTTAGAAACCCCATTTTCTGCAAGTCCATTCCTAGTATCGGATTAAGTAAGCTGTTGCAAAGGAAAGTTTATGCTTCTCTAAACCAGTTAGGTCTCTAAAGTGCCACCCTGTACTACCTCCTGCCATGAGATAAAACTGCTAATAACAGCATCCCCTCTAAACTTGGTAAATCATTTATGTGCCCTGGCTACAGATGCCCCACCACATTTCTTTCACTTTCACAAATGCTCTTCCACTAAGTATATTAAGTATTCTTAGTGCATTTTTTCCCTGTAACATCTCTCAGGCTCCTAATTTACAGCCCCTCTCTACTTCAAGCAGACTGTTTGTATTTCCATGGAGTTAAACACAACCCTCCTTTTTTTTCTTTGTGTTATTTAGCTCAGCCTGTGTCTGCTTCTTTTTTGGACCTGGTAAAGGGCACTTTCTGCATGAAAGCTTCTCCAACATCTCTCCCAAGTGTAATATACAGTTGGTCCAATAAAAGATATTTGCAAAATACCTTTTCCATTTCCAAACGACCAATTGTCTGCAGCCTTCTTGTGGAGGACAAACTATTAAATGCAAATAAGAGCCAAGAACACCAATTTGGAAATACCTAATCACCTTCCTGTCCTGGCTACAACCAAACTCTGGAGCCAGTACTCAGCAGGATCACCATACCTCATGCTGAAGAAGTATGTCCCTAGAAGAGGATGTCCTAGAAAAGGAATTAGTGCAGGGAACATGCTCCAGGAATTGTATTACAGATTCCTTAGGCCCTCCAAAAGCCACCAACCATCCTTGCATGCTTGGATTGTATTTGCCATGAAGAGAATAAGTAAAAAGGGAGCTTATGAATGGCCAGGATACAGGTGAAAAAAATCAGTCATCTAAAAGAAAGGACCAGTTCTCACACTCCTGCATCAGGGTTGCTTTGCAACATGCTCTGGGTACAAAGTAGCCAGAAAGCTGGTATCGCAAGACATGAAACAAGCATCCTGCATATGTGTGATGGGCTAACTGGAAGTGACTTAGCCCAGGGGTTTTGAAGGGTAAAAGATGATTGGAGGACTTGGGATTCCCTTT
This sequence comes from Alligator sinensis, assembly GCF_000455745.1. Classification (NCBI taxonomy): domain Eukaryota; kingdom Metazoa; phylum Chordata; order Crocodylia; family Alligatoridae; genus Alligator; species Alligator sinensis. The sequence continues at coordinate 332,514 of NW_005842784.1, read as the reverse complement.
CCTCACCAATCAGGCCCCAGAGACTCACCCTCCATATCCCCTGATTGGCCCCATGGGCTACCTGGAGGGGGATAAAAGGGGCAGCACGGCTGACTCAGGGGAGACCAGCGAGGGACCACAAGGAAGGTGTCTCAAAGAGCTGGGCCAGCGGGGCAGGAGCAGTCACCCCAGAAGAACCTGAAGAAGTGGGATCTGCAGGCAGCAGTTGGACCCTCAGCAGTGTGGCGTGCAGCCAGCAGGAGAGGCTCCCCGCTGGGCTCCAGGATCGCCTATGAGCGGCTGCGGCCAGCAGGAGAGGCTCCCCAGTTCCAGCACTATCTGAGCAGCGACCTGAGAGGTTCCCAGCTCTGCCTCCAGCTCCTCCAATAAGAGACCAGGCAGCTTGATGTGAGGCCAGGGCTCCAGGAAGGTCAAGACCCCTAGCAGCTTGGCCTAATACCAGCACTGCTGGCTGTGTGGCAGAGTTTCTGCCCACCCTGTGGGAGATCCAAGCCCAAGTCCCACTTGGAGTGAGTGAAATAACAAGGAAAAATTCTTATTGCAGTGGAAAGGGGTCATTGTGGTTTTCCCCCTTTCTTCCCCCCCCAGGTACACAGGCCCTATATTCCTTGTCATTTGACATTTTGTATTTTGTGCCTTTTATATTTCACCAACCGGTATTGTTTGTTCTGCTGTTTGTGTTGTATATTTTGTTAACTCTGTCTTTTGTCAACTGGATGAATATGTGTCTATGATTGTAAGTGTCTAACCTTTGTTGAATCCTGCCCCCTCAGGGCATTGTAGTGTCCTCTATATCCGCTGGTTTATACTGGTTATGTTCCCAGTACTGTTCTCTCATTAAAAGGTATATGGTTAAGTTCCCATTGGTGGTCTGGCTCTGCTCTATAGGGGGAGGAGAGTCCCTACACCTCCCACAGCGCTTGTGCACCTGCTTTGATCCCTTCAATGGGAGAGGGGGTACCTCTTGGAGTACCGCCCGGGTTACATGTGTATGTGCGCAGGAGTGGGGAGAGGGAGTGGAAGGCAGAGAAGGTTTCTTTCAGGTGACAAAGGAGCTACTGTACTGTCTCTACATAGAGCAGCCTACCCTCTTGAGCCAGCCAGAGACAGGACTGGGGTGGGAAAACGTGTTCCCTGCTGTCCTGTATGCTCCTTAGCCTGCAGCACTGGCTATGGACTATAACATTCCTTGTCCCTATGTAAAGGAAGATCTCATACTGAGTCCAAAGCAGCTATGGAGTTCAGCACTAACAGCATATGGGAATGGATACCTCTCCATTTATCCCTGAATATAGGTTTATATTCTACTTCTGGCAAGACGATGAGTGATTATGTCATAAAGTTATATTGATCTCTAGGAAATAATTATGTGCTAATTTTCTGTAGCTCACATTACCATCCAGTTTATCAACGCACCAGCTAATTTATGAGCAGAAGAATATATGCTTGGTATCCTTTATGGCCCAAATAACTAAAGCCATACACTACCATAAAATATAGCCAAAACACAACCAAATAGATTTGTAAAATATTCTCCCTCTCAAAAAAAAAAATAAAAATCAGAGGCTTTTTTGATTACATTCTGAGTTTGTCCACTTTGTTGCCAGCTCTCTGGTATCTGGAACAGATACTCAGTTTAACTGCCAGTCTAGAGGAATTGTATACTTAGCTTAGACCATAGAAAAACAAAGCTCCAGTGGTATGGGTCTGACGTTCGAGACATGACATCTCCAGATAAACCTTGCCAAAGGATTCTCTACAGGCAAAGTTTGTACTTGTATGATTTAAGATGTGAATATAAACCAGATGCAGTATGCGATATGGAAACATATTTCAAATTAACTTAAGCCAGCAATTGACTCATCCAAAAATAAGGGCATCCACAGGCCTTTCTTTCTGGCTTAACTGTCTCACTCTATGATGTTATACCACTACAACTTTTTCACAAATTAAAAACTCTTAAAGCTTATCAATATAGTCAAATGAAAAGCCCTTCTATTTTGAATTTCCAGTATAATTGGTTTCCTCCCCTGCATATAAACACTTTAAGAAAAAGACACTGAATTATCAAAAAATGTTTTCTAGCTTCTTAGCCACATTGTATATGATTTAGAGAAGGGGTATCAAACTCATCTGGCCCCAAGGGCAGGATGAATGGCATATGGCTGGTTCTGCCACAGATCAGGTCCACCCCACATCAGATCCAGCTTGCATGGCACTTGAGCCAGCTGGTCTGGGACTATGCCATGCACAGTACAATGTGGGGCTGGTTCAGGATGTATGCAGCACCCACTCCAGCCAATCCAGGACCCATGCTACACACAGGCCTGCCCTGGACTGGCTGGTAGGGAGTGTTACATGCAGTACATGTCCTAAACCAGCTGGCAGTGGAGGAAGGAGCGCCATATGTGACATGCATCCTAGCGTGGGTGTGGCATGTGGTGCAGGTCCCAGCCGTGCTTGTGGGGCTGATCCAGCATGCGCTATGTGCTACATGTTAGTCCATTCCAGACCCAGGGGCAGTGCCAAGGTTTTCATGGGCCAGATTCTGCCTGCAGGCCATATCTTTTTCAGCCCTGATTTAAAGAATGAACAGTGGGTTCTCTTGTCCCCTAACTCTATAGACTCAGAGCATCTGGCAATGACTAATGCTTTAAATGATGAAAGAAAAGAAAACTATGATACATTTCCAATTTGGAGTCATTTGTTTTTCTTTAAATATTTGTTTTCCTTTTAGATGCAACTTCTAGGGTCATTTTGAAAGAAATGTTTTTGGTCTCTGAAGAGGCCAATTTGAGGGTATACACTTAAACTATAGGTAGGCTGTAACTTATGCTTGATGGTAATAGTTTCATTCACCAACTAAAAATGGTTCTAAAGAGTGCCCTTAGTATGCTCAAGGCAAGATGAAGGTGTCCTTTAAAGAAGCTAGATGATGCTATTTGAACACATCTTTATTATTTCTGCCTGCTTTAATTTGCATATTTGTTAACAAGTTCCAAGCAAGCATACAAAGAAAACAACAGCATTTCATCACCCAGAGCCAGATGGTGTGGTAAAGAACTGCACGGCAGTTGCCAGCAATGAGCACATGAAGAGCAAGGACACCCCATGCTTGTCCTTGCCAAGCTATATGACCAGCAATGACAGGGGTACACCAACACTACCAAATGATTGTTGGTGTTTGTACTTCATACTGTAACCACCTCTCACAAGAGTGGAAGAAACTGGATACAAAAGCTATGAGAAAATCTTACACGAAAATAAAAAATAAAATAGACATATTTATTTAAGCTTAACAAAGCATTGCTCTCCAAGCAACAAGTGCTAGAACAAGCAGCTAAGTACAATCCTTGCCAGGCATACTCCCACACTGCAACTCATGCAGTTTCATTTGACACCGGGACTCTCAGAGGCCACATCTATACAAGACACTACTGCGCAGTAGCTCGTTACTGCGCAGTAGCATTGGGGGGACCCTAACCATGATGCAACGCTACTGCGCAGTAGCTTGTTGCTACTGCTTCATAGCATCAGAAAAAAAAAACCAGTGCAGTAATGCTGGTTGTCATTTAGTACTTGGTTATACAAGTACTAAATAGCTGTGCAGTAACAACTGTGCTATCCGCTGCTTGTGTAGACATGGCCAGAATGTTACAGCTGGTGGAGTTCAGTTTAGTCTGGATGTTTTGACCCCGTCTTGTTAGCACCAATAGCAAGCCTGCAGGCACTTAGTAAGCTACCTTTACCGCAGAAGGTGGAAGCTGTAAACAGACTGAACAAACACGTACTAGATGCTAGTGCAGAGAGCTGCAGTTTGGAAGATACTTATACAAAAGTTTAAATTTAAGAATATGAACAAGGATTATAACAACCATGCAGTCAGCACACTGGCTGAAAAGGGATTTGTGGCAGTCATTACTGTATTCTGTCTCAGGTTGGATGGGCCACCTGGGCTTCAGCCTCAAATAACCTAAAACAAGTCCCCTTGGTGGCTCTCCTGAATAGATCCTCTGAAGTCAAAGGGAAAACTCCCTGCTTGCTGAATCATAATTTGGTTGCATGTTATATAGATATGGTTTTCAGGAAGAATTGCACCATATGATACCCTGGAGTGGGAACAAAAACCCTGATGGCCTTATGCATGCATGGGCAGACCTAGAATTTTAAAAAGAGGGGTGCAGGTGGTCAGGCGCATCATCACCAGGGTTCTGGGTTTTCTATTTCCCATGGAAAAACAGAGAAAACCATGGATTTTCCCCTTTACCAGTTGAAAGATGGATCTCATTTTACCAGAGAAACCTGGAGATTTTGCAGTTTTACAAAGAGCCTCTGCAGGCTGGCAGAGTTCCAGCCTACAGGGGGCTGGGAGCGAGTGGGAGGAGGGCAGTGAGGCAGGGGGCACCATGTGCATGCCAGGCAGCCTGGACAGCAGCTCCCACAGGTAAGAAGTGGGGAGGGGGGATTGAGGCCCCATAGGGCAAGAGGGAGGGAGTTCGCCATGGCTGGGGCTGGGGCTGCTACCCAGCCCAGTGGTGCATGGGGCTTATAGCCCAGGGCCACAATGCGCAGGCACAGGGCCCCAGTGGGGAGTGGGACAGGCAGCTTGTCCAAGGGACTGGGGTTGGGGCCGGCTCCCCACCACTGAGTGCACCCCTGGGGTAGGGGGCAGGGGTGACTGGTGCCTCCCAAGCCTGGAAGCACCAGTCATGGGTGGCTGGTGCTTCCAGGGGGTGGACAACCAATCTCAGGGGATGCATGTGCACCCGCGTGCACCCCCTATGCATCGCCAATGGCAGGAAGGACCCATGCCCCTCAGATCTGTGCATGGGGTTGGGGCGGGGTGAACTGCCTGCTGTGGGCTCCAGCTCCCACCCTGCTGCCCTCCCCTGGGGTCTCTGCAACCTGGTGGATGTGACCCAGCACTGCAGGGCACAGTGGGACGGTGCAGAAAAGCTGCTTGCTGCGGTAAACTCCGCACTGCCACAGCGATCTGTCCCCTCTGCATGCAGCAGCAGATAGGGGCAAAACCCCGCGCTGCTGTCCCTGCTGCAGCCATGCACACAGGGGACATGTTGCCTAGGCAGCACAGAGCTCACAACATCAAGGAGATCCCTGCATGGCCTTGCTCTGCCCTGCAGTGCTGGGTCACACCCACTGGGCTGTGGAAGCCCTGAGGGAGGGCAGCAGGGCGGGAGCCTGAGCCTGCAGTGGGCAACCCACCCCACCCCCATCCATACACCAGCCTAAGGGACATGGGTCCCCCCCTGTCCTACCTCCCGGGAGTGCACAGTGGCGGAGTGCTAGCCCACCCTGTCCGAGCCCAGAGGGCAGGTAGCAGGCAGTGAGGGGTGGGTAGCTGGGCTCCACACTCTGTTCTTTTGTAGCAGCTGCCACCTCCTGCCCAGAGGCGAGGGGCTGTGGACCTGGGTCCCTGGCCCCATAGTCCTGGCAGCTGGGGGTCCCCTCCAGCTGGGCTGGAGGGGCTGTGGGGGGAAATGGGGGGCCTTCCATTTTAATAATGGATTTGGGGGGCTTTATCAGAGAATTTGAAGTTTATCAGAGAATTTGTCTCCTGTTAAAAATAAACTAGATGCTTTAATAGTATACTAGGGGCCTGAGGCTGAATTATTCAGTTTAAGATTGAAGCAAAAACAAACATAACTTCATTGGAATGAGTTTAAAACAATCTGCAGGCTGTGAAACAGGAGCTTCTAACAGACAGCAGTACTTCAGAACAAAGGATAGCTTGATTGGTGGAACATCAAGACCATTAAAAAGAAGAGGTAGTCATTAACACATGTAGAATGAAGAGTTTAGAAGGGATCGGGTTGCTTATGAGCCATAAAGTCAAGTCACTCCCTCAGCACTGCCTGACTTGAAATGCTGCTGCCACTGCCAGGCAGTGCCAGGTCTTAAACTTTGGTGGAGCAGGAATCAAAGGGGATGCAAGTGCATCAGTGCATCCCCCAGATCTTCCCCTGACCTCATTATGCCCAGAATGGTGGGCAGAAATACCAAGGAACTGCACTGGGCAGGGGAGCACCACTTAATAGGTGTAACTAATGTTTGGTTCCAGTCCAAACTAGCATTTAAAAGTGAAGAAAACCTCAGAGCTTTCTCAAAAATGGGCAGTTGTAACAATAATAGGATTACTTAAACACTGAGCAGATTTTTATCTGTGGAAATAGATTTATGAGTCTTCCAGGCACCAACATTCTCCCACATAGGCTAATTTCTTGTACAAGAAATCCTGCTGTTAGGCAATGACAATTTTGTGTTTTATCTAAACTCTGTATTCAAAAATTGTTTTAAACTGGTTATAGAACAATCTGTTTTTGAAAGAAAGTGTAATGACATTGACCATATTAGTGTTCACCACATATTATACTCTACTCTGTCTATTTAAAGAACACTTTGTTGAGTATCTACAGTTGATATCTTAATCATCAGCTAAAGGTTTAGCTCAAGCTTAGTGTTACATTAAGAAATTAAGTTTCTTCTATTATTATTGTGATCTCAGGCTGGGAAAGAATACCATAAGTTCCAAGAAGAACTGGGTTCAATTCTTTTTCCAGGGACTTGGACTAATCACTTGGTTACTCATATGGCCTCCATTACCTGAAGCACCTTGCAATCTCTAATGTATTTGTCTTCAATAGCTCTGTGAGGTAGGGAAATGCTACTACTCCCATAGTATAGGTGGATGGAGGCAAAGAAAATCCAAGATGGACATATCAGATTTTAAAATCCCTCAGACAAATCAATATTCCTCTGTGAGAAATATGCAAGGTAAAAGAGCTGTAATCCTTCCACGGGCACTCTAAGCAGAGCTCACTTCATGACATTTTCCCTCTGAGTCAATACTAAACAACACCTAAGTGGATCACATTTGAGATACCCTCTCAAAGAGGCATAAAACTGAGCACCTGCCTTGGTATGCCTGTCAAAGCATTCAACAGGCAAGCAAGAACAGGGGTGGGGACCATGGTGTTCCTGCTACATCCTATCTTGTATCATTAGTTTCTGCCTATGGAACAAGCTGCTGTATATTGCAGTTCCAGTTGGTTTGAATATACCTCACTTCTCTTCCTTCCCTGTCTCTCAGCCACCATCCACATTACTATTGCTGCATTTCAGTGTCAAGCAACTTATTCTCACACAAGGAGTGATATGCACTGAGGAGCTATTATGCTTAGTGTTAATTTCATATGTCATAGAAATACAGAAACAATGGTAGTAAACCCAGGGCCAGCTTAACCTTTTAGTGGGCCCTAAGCAAACAAACTTGTGGGCTCCTACTTAATATTGTATATTTATATTACTTTTTTTCACTCAAAAATTATAATATGTAAAATAAGCACAACTGGGCCCCTTCCTAGGGTCCTAGGCATGTGCCTAGTTTGCCTATTCATTAATCCGGCCCTGGATACACACCCATCTTCTTCTTCAGCAATACTGGATTCTGTGATAAATACCATTCCATTCAATGTCACATTAACAGAACATTTAACTAAACAGATTCATTGGTTCAGCTTCACTCTACAGAGCCTTCGGTCACAAGCTGTTTGTATTTATTCTCCATATGTATGTCTTATTGACACAAGAAGGTAGTTCAGACAAGCAGTCCTTGCCAAGAAGGCTACAACCTGCTTATTCACCTTTATGCTCACAGAGGTGTTTTAAAGTGATTCATATCTCTGCAGTAAGGTCACATTACAGTCAGCGAAGGTTGATGAAATTCAGAGCCCTGCAGTACCTAAGAGGCAGACATGGGCAGACAGTTCTATAGAAAAGACTGATAGCTGGCAACTAGCCCCTACTGAAAGGGCTTGCAACCATGAGCACACATGACTGCTTAACCTCTCTCTGACCCAGTACACCTCCGAGGCTACTCCAAGACTCCTCGTAGACATACTTCAGCTTTGAAGTAGGAGTGCAGGATCTGTTTGGAGATGTTGCCAGAGAAACAGGCTGCAGGGTCTGGACAGATCTATCCTCCCAGAATGTATCTTACAGTGCACATAGATATAACATTTAAAACATATCAAATAGTTTTGAAACATCTTTGAAGCTTTTCAAAAGGCAAAAGACATACAGGTGGATAAAATTGGCCCGAGTGTGACAAAAAAAAAAATTACCTGTAGGGAACAGGTACTATTTATACCATTTTATTCCACCACATGACCATAAAAGCCATCCATCCTCCAGCACCCCACAATGCAGTGCACTCCCCCCACAACTGCCATCATTTTCCTGAACCCTTGTCATTGCTTCTTTCCTCTTCTCCCTTCTTCCCAAATACCATGAGTGATGGCACCAAGGCAGTCAGCATGCCTGGGGTGCTCAGCATTTAGGGCACTCCCAGGGCTCTGCCACCACCATAAAACCACCCTACCACAATCATGGCCATGAGACCCCACATATCTCCCCTCTCTAGCCTCTCTACACGTCTCCCACAAGTATTGCTCTGCTCTGGGTTTCCCAGTTCCAGCTGGAGGCAGGGAGCCAGCTCCAGGAAAGGAGGCAGAGCCCCCAGGAAACAGGAGCTGTTAACCATCCACTCTGCTAGCCTCACCCTCTGGGGGAAGGGAGGAGAAGAACCATGGGTTGCCCCAGCCCTGTTTGTGCCCCCTGACTGGACAGCATACTGATGTATGAAGCCAGGAGAACACAATGAGGACTGTATGTGCATCTGACAGCTGAAACTGTTTTCGAAACATTTCCAAGCCCATGCCACTTGGAAAAGTTCCAAATATCATGTTTGTTTCCACCTTTAACATTCCTGCTATCAGCAGCCTGCTAGATTTTATAACCAAGGCATCTATGTACATGGCTCAGTCTGCACTATTGCCTGCATGTCCTCATAGATACAGGCCTATTTGACATATACCAGGGACATTGATCTTAGGCCCATAGAGCAACAGTTCCCCCCAACCCCTAACTCCTCCCCATTAATAGAGGAGGCTATTAGATACACGTCAACTGTTTACTTGGGACAACAAAACAAATCAGGGATGGGTGTGAGGATCATAGGTCAAAAACAAATGGATTGAGGGGGAACACTGAGCAGAGCACACCGGACAAGTCCCAGAACCAATAAACACTGCCCAGTGAAACTCTACCCAGAGATGTGAACTGACAAGGGGCAGGAAAACAGCCCCACAGTCCTCTGGAGTCCTCCTGGTCAGAGCCTCCTTCTTGGTCAGATAGATTGCTAGCTTGGCTAGGACCAGGAGGAGGTTTACCAGGAGGTCCCAGGACTTGGTGAAGTCATGGATGGGGAGAGTGTAAATGAAAAGGTGCAGGGAGTCATGCAGCCAGAACCTGAGTAGAGACTGTGGAAGAGGTGGTGAAAGGATGCAGCCTGGCACACTCCAGGTAGGTATATGCCAGGGTCTCCTTCTGCTTGCAGAAGGAGCAGATGTTGGGGCATCCATACACCATGCCACAAACGTGCATTATGGTTCGTATTTACAGGCTGTACACATACCTATATGAATAAAGTTCAGGAGCTAAATGGCCATATTTCATGTACATTACTGTGAAGGTCTACCAGATTTACTGGAATCTAAAAGAACTCTGAATTTAATTCAACCCCCCAGTAAATAGATTCTATATATGGAAAACTTATAAATATTATAATATTCCAGGTATTTCCTCTAATTATCAAAGGGTTGTCTTGAATTCATGCCCCCCACCCCAATGCTACTTCAGGGGAAGCAGTGCCTGGAGGGGGAGGGGGAAAGGGAGGGTCCAGCAGGCCCCTTTCCCTCTGCCCTGCCCACTTCTTCCCGTGCCATCTAACTCCCCCACCCCTGCCTCTTCCCTTCTGCACACTCCCCTGGCCCCTGCCTCCCCATGAGACACTGCTTGGGCTCCATTCCCTCCCCAGCACACAGCAGGTAGAAGAGCAGCTCCTGCAGCTACCCAGTGTCAGCTCTGATGATTGGCCAGGCAGAGGATGGAGTGGCCATGTGCTCCATGCCTGGGGGGGAATCCAGCCCCAGCTGGAACCAAGCTGCTCCTGACAGTATGGGCAGGAAGGGGGCAGGCAGGCAGCTGCTATAGGTCTGATTCTAGCCCTAACCTAGACTCAGGGCCAGAGTCAGAGACAGTCATAGGTGACTTGTAACTGTTGACATAATTAAAGCGGGGGGGACGACACACACAATTTAAAGGTTCTGGTAAAAAAAACAACAACAACAAAGGTGGGGAAATGGAGGCACAGACATCCTTTTGGAGGTCTCTCTAAAACACCAGATCCCATGGCAGGCAGCAGCAGGGACAGGAGGAAGCACTGCTATCCAGCCACGACCTGCTGCTGGTGCTGAGGCAGTCTCTGGCCACCTGGAGAGTTGCAACAGACTCTGCCTTTACACAGTAACTCAGAACTAAATTTGATATGTGTACATGTGGCAGTGTTACATACCACTGAATTGCTACATTATAGTTCTCCTCCTAGCCCTAGATAATTATCAAGGTTTCAGGCCTATTCTTCCCTTTCAACTCCTCCCAGTAATCTGCTCCCTTTTAAGATTGCATCAATTCAGCCACACGAGTGACTTGTTGCACTTCTAGGCTTTGCTTCATATATATTTCTCCCTAAGCATTTCTGGGCTTTTCCTGAGCAAAGAAATGCCAAAAACACTTGGCGATACCTACCATTGGACCTTATAGAATAAACACATCAAAGCTGGCTCTCTTTTACAAACAATAAGTCTGTGCTAGTATTCATATTTAGTCTTTTCAGTGATTAGAGTGAAACAAACTTCAGACCCCACTCCTGTCCTTTCTCACACCATTAACACACACATAGCAAGGGAAGTATAAACAAAATGTTCTTACTGTCTCAAGTCTTGTAGCTCTCCTCTCCACTCCTTCATAAAAGTGGGGAAAGGAGGGAGAGGGAGGGCAGTCCCCTGATTAGGATGCCTGCTCTGATTTCCCAGCCTCAGCAAACTCCACTGTTTGTCTTTAGCTTAGGGAGGAACACTTCTCTACTCCCTCCAACCCTGCCTAACACTAAAGATGATTTTCTTACTCCCATCCCTTTTCTGAGAACAGCAGTTGAGGCCTTGAGTCCACAGAAGCCTGCTCCTCTGCTTGCAACCACACTGGGAAACGGTGTTGTCCCTAAACGATGGTTCCCTTTGACCTTGAAAGACTCACACACTCCTTATTCCACATCCAGACAAAGAAGTAGATGTGCATGAAGGAATGAGACAGGAGTGCCAAATACTTCTAATTATTTGGACCTAAGTGAATTAGGCTTTGAACCTGGATTTCTAGTAATAAAAAGGTAAGCTGCTATGTGTCTCAGATGCTCTCACTATAAAATACATAGCATTAAGCACTGCACCTGGATGAAAATTCAAACAGGTAGCTCCAGTGCACTGATCAGGTGGAAAAATAGATACAAGTAAAAATAAACACATACACTCACACCTATTATCTCCTGTCTTTGCTACCTTTTAACTTAAGAACACAGTGTACTTTCTGTCAAGTTTCACATCCACTTAATGAAAATAATGGTAAAAATCAAAATTGGTGCCATTCTGTCTTCATTATTGTTGACACCTGCCTCCAGACTGGTGACTTTGTCCTTAATTCTTTGTCCTTAATTTGGTGCCTAGTAAAAAAAAAAATTTAGGTGGAGATGTGTGTTTATTTGATGTTACTGATGACCTTTAAGCGCACATTCTCTCTGAATAACTGTATATGGAAAGAGAGAAAGAGACACACGGCATTCAGTTTTCAATTAACACAAATATCTTTAAGAGTTAAGAGGGATAGCTACAATGTAATCACATTTCCAAGTTTGTTTCAATCTTGTAGTTATGAAAAACAAAATTAAAGCAAATGATTAAAAAGCAAATAATTAAAAAATTAGTATATATTTAATACTTTGATACATGTGGTAGAAACAAACACAGTACTTCAGTGTTACTGAATCACTTATTTATAGTCTTTGCAGTTCTCTTTTCATTGCTTTTCTCAATGTAAGTAGTTTATTGTATCTATTGTGCAAGTGTTTTATTGTAACAAAATAAGTTTGTGAATTGTATTTCAAGATTCTTAAGGCATCCAAATGTTCAAATGTAAGTGGCTGATGAGTTCAGTTACAAGAAGACTGTATATTAAACAATGTGAAGACTGAATCAAAATCGAAATGAGTTTTTCCTTGTTTCTGCAGGAAGGTTAGCAGAGTACTCTGTTAGCAAACAGTATCCACCATGGAGTCAAACAATTCAAGGTAGTACCTCCGTCCCAAAATGTTGAATCTTGCCAGATGGAATAGTACAGTACAGTAGCTTAAAATACATATCTTTATACATCTTTCTATTTTTAACCATATCATGCTTTGAAGGGCATTCCAAGATATTTAGCTCTGCAAACAGTTTTAAATTTGTTAGAAGTCTTCCTTTGCAAGAGAATGTTTAATATGGAATAATTTTGAAAAAAAGCAATGAGAAGTAAGCTCTTCAGTGCTTTCTGAGCAGGCTACCATTTAGTTTATTTGTATGTTATCCTTAATCTGAATACTATAAGGCTACAAACAGATTTATATGTTTCATTTGTCTCAGAATAAACCATTTGATCCCAGAAAAAAGTGCAGTCATTCAGATGTCCATATCCATTGTCCCAGGAGAAATCCGAAAGATGTTCAAGGGATAAGAAGTACTAACAGTTTATCCTGGGACATCACAAAGTGCATCTGAACTGTTATCCTGGGATCACATCATTGAATCAATGACAGAAAAACATCGGTGCATTCAGCCACTCACTAAACCCTGATTAGAAAGGTGTTGTGTGCATATGCCAATCACAGGATATTTCTGTTCTGGGACAAACACAGATACAACTTGTCCAGGGACAAATGCAACATCTGTTCCTAGTCTTAGTGAATTTATTCTATATGCAAAACCCTCTCTCCACCATCCTGTTTGCATTGTCAATAGTCCATATTCACACTGGTCAGCAGGGAGTTTATTTCAATTAACTTATTCATACTAATTCCAAGGGCCCTGCTGTATCCTTAAGTGAAAATCCCTTCTGTTACCAAATGGGGGAGGATGGTCCCCCATTTGGTAACATGGCATATCTTAATCTTATGATTAAGATATGCCATGGGCAGTAAGGAGTTCTGAGCTCTTTTCCCCAGCTCTGCCTAATTTAACCCTCTTGATCCTCTGTGCCCCCATCTGTGAAATGGGAATAAAACCAGCTACCTATCTAATGGGATGTAGTGAAGTTAACCCTATAAATATTAAAAAAAACCTCTGGTGGAAGATCCTATAGCAGTGCAAAGGTAGGCATATGGAGCTACAGTCAATGAGGGTTCACTAAAGGTAAACTAAGTGTATTTGTGCAACCTTTTTAATTTCAAGAGCAAAGCTCTGGCCAACCCTAAGATAAAAGTGTCAGACAGGAGACTACAGCCATGGGAAAATTCTCATGGAACTGGAACATTGACACAATTTGAAACAAAACAGAAGTTTCCCACGAAATGTTTCAGTTCTAAATAAGCCCATTTTTGGACTGAAAATTTTCAGTTAGTTCCTCTTCAGGTCCACATGTCAAACCCAACCACACAAGAATGTCCATGGAGCTCCCACTAAAATTAGGATTCCAAAATAACAGAGATGTACACAACATTCTCCCTTTTATTCACCCACTTAAATTATACCCGATCCCCAATACCTGGAGCCTTCCCTGACCCTGGGGGAGAGACAATATTTACCCCTTCTTGAAATATTAAAGAGAACCATATATGTATTGTTCTCTCTCTTCTCAAGTCCTAGTTAAAGCATAAGGCCCTCTAGAAACACCATGAACTCTTGCTTATAGGAAACAATGAAACCAGAAGTTACTCTTAGCTGACCTCAGAAACTCTTTGCCCCGAAAAGAAGAGAAAGCCATTAACACGGGTGGAATGATGAGTTTAGAAGGGATTTGGTTGTAATTATGAGCCATGAAATCAAGTCACTCCCTCAGCCCGTCCTGACTTGAAATGCTGCTGCCACTGCCAGGCAGTTGGTTTTAAACTTTGGGTGAAGTAGGAATCAAAGGGGTGGGGGTGGGAAATGCACCAGGATTCACCCCTGTAGAGAATCCTTTTAAAGAGTAGGAAAATAACCTGCTCAAAGATTAAACCATGTCCGTGTCTCCCTGCTGGTGAGAAGCTTGTATAGTAAGTTCCAAAACTTTCAGGGAGGTTTAGATAACAAGATACATGACAGGAAACTCAGAGGCCCCTCAAAAGTCTACAAATCCTTAGAAGACAACTCAGTCTCCTTCCAAGTGATTTCTGGACATTGCCGTTTTGTCTGGCTGTACGCAAATTTAACCTTATGACAGTAATCACACATCCTTCTTCATGATCTCTCTGCACGGGGTAGGGATCTTGCATTATTCACATTACTTTCTTCTTACTGAATGGACTCTATAAAAGCAGTAGATGACCTTTAGCACAAAAAAGAAGAAAGCAAAACATACTTCTTCTTGTTGTTAGTGTCATAGCAGCCAATACTGGCTTGATCCTGCTCCTACTGACCACCCTGACTTTAGGGCCACTTCATGCTGAAACTGCAGTAAAAGCCTCTAGATTGTAGCAGAGAACCAGGGCTATAGAATATGGTTGTTCATGGAGAAAAAAAACTGTACATCATAACTAATGAGAAATTGATTTGCCAATATCAATATCAATGTTAAATTGCTTGTCTGCCTCTCTTGCAATAACTGATTCTTCATTTTTCGTATCTGAGGAACACCACCTGCTAATTGCTGCTGTGGCTGCTAGTAAGTCACGTGTATTTTTGTTTATAGGATATTGTGATAGGTGACTGTGCATATTATAGGTGACTGTGTGCTGCTACTATAAATCAGATTATATGAAATCCCTGATGTTCTTGCTGCAAACACCCTTCTCCAGTGTGCATCATATATAATAATAGCAGCTCCAGCTGTGTGAACCATAATTTTTATCTAGTTTCTAATTGTATTAAGTGTAGCTGGTCCACCAGGGCCCATCTGAGGAAGCATACAAATAATTCATCTTTATTCCTTAGCTCTCTCCATGTGCACCTTCAAAACCAACTCGATTACTACAGATCTTTGTTTCTTTTTAATCTCATCCACCAACTGTATATTTAATGTCTTATTTACTTGCATTTGCAGCTGCCAACTGAAATTAATTTTTAACCTGGCATATTCAATTTCCTAAATAGTTCTAAACTCTTGATGTATTTAGTTCAGAGACTTAGGATGAACTACCAACAGTAGTTGGCTTTTGGGGGCTAATACATAGCAACCAAAATGATCATTAACTCTCACATAAAAAATAATAGCTAAATTCACTAGTATAAACAAAAGTACCTACAATGCTCTTGACAGCAGATTATAACAGATTATAACATGGCAGATTGGGCCATGTAAATGTCAGGACCATCCCTCCATCCGACTTTCTTTAGAATACTCCAGCACAAACATCTCCTTTTTAGACATGATGATCACTATCCAGAAGGGTAAAATACAGACCACAGTATACAAGAAACCCACAGACCAACATACATATCTGCACAGAACCAGCAATCACCCGAAACACACCAAAAAAGCAGTGATATACAGCCAAGCCCTCAGACACCACCGCATTTGTACTGAAGAGAACACCCGGGATTGCCACCTCACCAATCTTAAAAAGGCTTTCACCCAGCAAGGACACTCCTCCAGAGAGGTAGATCGCACGTTTGAAAGAGCCACCTGGATACCACGTGAAGAACTGCTGCAGTACAGAAGAAAAACACCCACAAATCGCACACCGCTGGTTATGACATATCACCCATCCCTTGAACCTGTATGGAAAATCCTCAAAAAATTGCAACCCATATTAGAAAAAGACCCTATTCTTAAAAAGATCTTCCCAGAGCCACCCATCCTAGCCTTCAGACAAGCACCGAACCTCGCCAACCTCATCACCAGAAGCAAACTTCCTCAAGCCCAGAACACACCAAAAGGATCCAGACCGCGCCATGACAAGAAATGCAAAACCTGCCCCCACATCTCCACCACCCCCACTATTACTACACCCCACAACAGCGCCATCAGCATCCCTGCATCTTACAGCTGCACCTCCAAGAATGTAATATACCTCATCCAATGCACCAAATGCCCTGATGGAAGATATGTAGGAGACACCAGACAACAACTGCGCACCAGAATGAACGCACACCGGAAATCCATCAAAGACAGAAACACCCAATTACCGGTGGGGGCACATTTCTCACAGGAGGGCCACTCTCTCTCCAATCTCTTAGTCCTGATCCTCAAGGGAAATTTACACAACGCATCCCAGAGACGAGCCTATGAGCTCCATTTCATCAACCTGCTGGATACTAGAGATCAGGGACTAAACATAGACATTGGATTTTTGATACATTATAATCTGCCTGGCAACTGACTCCCCAGCCCAGCCCCTGGCTTGTTTACTTTTCATTCCATCCAGGAAGAGCACACACCAGCTGCTGCAGCTTCCTGAGCCTGACGAAGGGTTTTTGAACCCGAAAGCTTGCTTAATAACTATTCTCCAACCATTTGGGTTGGTCTAATAAAAGATATCAAATTCACCCAAGGAACCTTGTCTGCCTATGTCCTTAGACCAACACGGCTACAACCTAAACCCCTGCAGGTCTGTAGTTAGTGATTTAAGGAGAGATGTTTCTTAATGCTGGTCAGTTTCTATAGCCAGAACTTCTAACAATAGTGTTTTGAGCAGCCTTTAAGCCTTTTTCTCTCCAACGGACACACTTTATTTTCAAAAACATAATTAGCTGGAGTAAATCAGTGTAGCTCCACTGCCTTTAATGGAGCCAGTCCAGTTTACACCAATGGAGGATTTATAGTTGCAACAACATAGCAGTAATAGTTTGCATTTACCCCCTTTCTTTGAACTGTTTTTAGATGGTCAGCATTCAGTTAGCACAATGATTTTGCATGCTCATCTCCTCCTGCTCCAATTGATCCACAGTCTCTCTAACCAGATATCCAACTTTACTGGAAAATCAGTCCTGGAAGACACTGGTGGCTGAAAATATGACCATGAATAAGGGAATTATCTGATGACAATGCTTCCTCCATTTGGCATTCAGTCAGAGCCTATATATTCACTCATGCTCAGAGTATCTAGTCACATACACCTTCTCAAGTATATGATATATTCTAATATGCCATCCTTTCTTTAGTGCCCAAGTGTATTGCTCTACATTTGAATCACTAATTGTTGGCTTAGAGGCTTATGTCTGTTTCCAGACCCTTATTATGTTAGTCTTAGTAAATTAATGGGTCCCCAGTGCACAATTTAACAGGGAAAATACTTCCGGCACTGGTAGCATTTCAAACTTGTTTTTATGGTCATTCATTTTCTTCCAGCATCCAATTTATCTGTCAAATTCAGCATGTCATTCTGTTTGTGAATTGTCCGAAAAGACTATTTTAACAAATTTGTTTGAAATAGTCTGATTAATGACTTCAACCTATATATTGTTCATAAGCTATTTCCTGTTTTCTATGAGTATCTGAAATTCATCATTTGACACTTGAGCTGTTCACCTGGAATCATTGTCCATACGGTATTTTCAGTCCCTGAGCTGTTGCAGTGGATCAGAATCACCAGGTGTTTGGTGTGAATAACTCGATCACAAATTCTAAAATCATCTTCATGGATATTCTGCAATATTACTTTAAAAAGCAAATATTTCTGCATGGAAACTGGCTCGTTAGAAGGCTTGTGGAAAGCAAACAGGAAATATATAATCTGAATTAAAGCAAATCCATTAACAAATTCAAATCAATGTTTTGTCATTTGATCCTGAAGTCTTTCTACGTACTTTCTCTGAGCAAGAATTCCCAACCTACTCTGAAGGCAAGTTTTTCATAGTGGAGTCGATAGGTATAAGAAACATGAGCGACCTCACATCTGGTCTCATCAGTACATCAGACACCTTATCCTTTTCTCTGTGGCACACTGACCTTCTGGTGTCTTAGAAGTCCCAGACACACTTTGTTGTGAATGGGCCCAAATAATAGCGATGTTTTTTCTTTTTGTGTTTTTTTTTCCTGCACACCTCACTCCATTTACCTGAAACAAAGGAACAGATAATTCTGAAGCAGACATCTGCTTTCCCCGGGCTGCCATGGTAATTCAAAAAGGGTGACATGATACTTCATGGTACAAAACAAACAAAAGCTTTGTGGATTCACAGTTCCCCCTTTCTGATTCTTTGGACAAGTTAGGGCACTGAACAAATGATGAACTGATGGGTGAGAAAAGCAAGGCAAAGTCCATAGGCATCAGTACGTACTCACATTCCCACTCCTCCCTCCCCACTACCTTTACCCACCCCTGGTCTAGACAGGCTCCCTACAGTACGAGTTCTTCTGTCAACAGCCATGCCTCTCCTGGGCAGACATTTTGCTCTATTTTCTTTGTTGGTGAACCCTGAGAAAAAAATTAATCTTATCAAGGTTTACAAAATATACCTGCTAGTTTGCCACATAAACATAACAGAGAGAGAGAGATGAATAAGATACAGTTCACATAGTTGTCTTAACTTGTCCTACAGATACTTGTCCTAACTTTCTCAGGCTGCTGTCTTGTTAGGGGTTAACATTTAGAAATAATGAAAATGCCAGATGCTACAGGACAAGTACTAAAAGTACTCTGATGTACAATTTCTCAAGCACTAGGTGGCCCACTTTTGCTATCATCCCTCTCTGCAGGCAGCAAAACATTCACATAAGGACTCCAAAATGCAGGTACTCTTACTACCTCAATTAAATTCTGTTTCTACTAGCGTATAACTCAGATCCATGGAAACATAAAACAAGTAACATCCTGTCACAGATGGCAAATTAAGAGATGGTACCTGCTTAGCAGCTTCTCTTCAGTCATTTCAGACTGAATCAGGATTTTACATACCCTTAGCAAACATACACTAAAATAACGCTCTGTACAGAGAGAAAGGTCATAATCTGGATTTATATCCTGCAGGCTAAATCCTGCAATACTGACTCAGGTAGAAGCCCAGGCTTCAGTGAATAAGCCTTCCAGAAAGGACATTGTTTCTCATAGACTCAACAATTAATTACTTCCACACCTTTTTTTTTGGCCTCTTTTTTATTGTTCTTCTTTTAGGGGTTCTTGCTCTTCAAATGCCTCCATTTTATTACTTAGTATCAGGCACCAGATGGTTTCTTACCTTATGGGTTCAGTCATCCTACCTTAATAAGGTTACCATATTTCCAGTTTCAAAAAAGAGGACAACTGTGGGGGGAGGGGGTATATGATTGGGGGGGCAGTCATATGCCCATGTCCTGCCCCTGCCCCTCACTCCCAAGCCACCTCCCCCCCCCCCCCCCCCCCCCCAAAAAGCCACAGCCCCCCCCAGCCCTGATACTCCCGACCCACAGTACCCCATCCCCTAGACCATGCTTGTGCCCTTCACTCCCAAACCTCAGCCTCCCCCACCATGCCTGATACCCCTCACTCCCGATGCCCAGCCCCCTGCCCCCCCAGCCCCGCTGCGCACACAGCTACCTGCTGCCCCTGAAGAACCTCCCCAACTCCTTCCCTGCCCTGCTGCAGCCCCAGTAGTGCTAGGCACACGCATGCACACGTGTGTGCGTGCACACACACACAGACTTACCTGCCTGCAGTTACCGGGGCTGTGCACAGAGCACATGATAGCCCTGCCTCCTGTTGCCCTGCCCGCGCTCTCCCCAGCCCCAAGCAGCTCCTTGTTGGGACAAGCCAGTAAGTGCTGGGAAAGTAGAGGCAGAGCAAAATCCCGGACATTTGCTGATATTTTAAAAAACTGCCTGGACAGAAATAAAAGAAACCAAAAAGAGGACCTATCTGGGAAAACCTGGATGTACGGTAACCCTATACCTTGGAACAAAGCTGTACCTATGAAAATCTAAGCATACCAACACTTTTCCTGAGGGAATTGGATTTGGAGGAAATTTGAAGGCACTAAGGGTGAGATCAGCAGACATTATTTCTTCCTGTTTATCCTGTGTTGATATATCAGGTTGAAAGAGACTTGAAGAGACTTTTTCTCCAGTGTACATTTTCCTCAATGGAGATGCTTCAGTCAGATCCCATATCCTGAAATCCAGGTCCCTTCCACACTGGAACAGGCTGGGCATAACAGAGTGCAAACTGGCTAGTGAGCAGTAACATGTTCAAAAACAGATGGACAAATAACAAGCTTTCCTTATTAATCTTAGTGAGTGGAAACATGCTTGGCAAGATAAACACTGATGAAGTCACATGCTTTTATTATTGAAATCCTTGATGATTCATTTTTGGACCCAGTTTTCTTGTATTAATACATTATCTCTAACCTCCTCGCAAGAGCCATGGTTCCTGTCTCTCTCTTTCCTTTCTTCACTCAGTCTCCTTTCTTTTCCTTTCATTGTATAGTTATGAATTCTCTTGAGCACAGATTTTGTTTTACATAAATCAAGAGTCAAGTAGATGAGGGTAATCCTGACCTGGCATCTGGAGGACAGGTTTACCAGAGACTTCTTCTATGATTCTAAGTCATGGAGGGTCACAGGTAATAAAGGACCTAGTGCTGCAGTGCCTAACTATTAGGCGCCCAGTTCCAACAGCAAAATCAGGACCCCTGTGAAAAGCACAGCACATAGACTTCATATGCATTGCATGGGAGAGTCAGGTGTCTGCACAGGGGATCCAAAACTGTTCGCAAGCTGAGCAGGGAGGAACCCAGAGTCAGAATACTTGGTAGGCATCTGCCCAGAGCTAGCCAGTAGGAAACATTGGGTGCATCTACACAAGAAATTTACTGCAGAGCTGAATAATTAGTGCCTAACTATTAGGTGCCTGGTTCTAAGAGCAGAATCAGGACCCCTATGACAAGCATAGCATGGAGGCTTCCTATGCAGTGCATGGGAGAGTCAAGTGTCCCAGCAGGGGATCCAAAATTCATTGCAAGCTGAGCAGAGAGGAACCCAAAGTCAGAACACTCATGCCCCAGCCAGCCCCTCTGCAGCACATTGAGCTGGTTCAGAGCAGCCCTGGGCTGGAAGGCTGGCAGCTCAGAGCACCCCCTAGACCCTCTGCCAGCCGGGGCTGCTCCAACCCAGCAAAATATGCTGTGGTCTCAGGCACACATGTAAACACGGCACCTGGGAGCAATAAACTTCAGCACAAACTGCACTGGAGTTTACTGTGTGGCACCAATATCAAGTGTAGACACACCCAGCGAGAAATGGCAAGTTTCACATGTTGCTGATGAGATGGGGTTCTCACCCAAGCAACCGGAAAGGTGACTAAAAGCTCCTCCCCCAAGAAGGTGCATCAACTGCTGTGAAATTGATTTAAGTTAATTATTCTATGTATTTCGGATGGACTAATTTAAATTGAGTGACTCACACTGAGAAGAAATTGTTTTAAGTCGCTCCTTCTCTAGATTTCTTTTTAATGTATTGGTAGAAACTGATCAACATAAGCATTGTGGTAAAATTGATTTAAGTTGATTATTTTATGGATCTCGGATGAGCTGATTTAAATTTATTGACCCACACAGTGGAGAGAAATTGATTTAAATTGATCTTTATTTGGATTTTTGAATGGACTGATAGACATTGATTGACATGTGCATTGAAGAGGAATCAACTTAAGCTGATTTTTGCATGGGCTCTTACACAGTCCATAAAAGGTTAAACTGGTTTAAGTCATGGCCATCAGATACAGCCAACAGCCCAATCAATCTCAGTAAGATCAACATGCAGAAGATTACCACCTGATGGGATGTGGTAAAGGTGGGATGTAAGGGAAGGTGCAGCCCCACTAAGAAAACCCATCCAGGTGAGCGGGGAAGATCATCACTCAGCCAAAACGAACTCCTGACAATTAAAGATAGACATCAAGGCGTGGCAGGAAAGAGAAGGACATCCCAGGCTAGGTTAACAACAGAACCTTCCATTCTCTTCACGGCTCACCCCAGTAAAGTGTCAGGCAGACAGGAACCACAGCCTTACAGCACCCATCCCCAGCAGGCATGCACAGAAACAGGTCTGTAACTTCTGCAGGAGCAAGGCATATCTAAGATTCTGGAGCTTTCAGGATCACAGTTGTGGACATAGGTGCCTAAATTCTTCCTCAGTTCTGCTTTAGTTACCTATATCCTCTTTGGATCTAGCCTTTAGGCCCCATCTACATGTTACAGCTATTGCATAATTAATTGGTTAATTGTGCAATTATCTTAAGACAAGCTACACATGCACAGTAGCTCTCATAGGATAGAAAGCTCTAATCAGCTATAAAGTTAGACCTTGAAAATGCATACTAACTTTATAGCTGGTAGCTATAAAGCTTTAATTTGCATGTGTAGCAGGGTCTCAGCTGACAGGCCTTCCAGTCACAGGGGTGCACCAAGCCGAGTGTGAAACCCCTGGGTTCAAGGGAACATGGCAACCATGATTCCCAAAGCTCAGGGGTGTGTGAAACCCCCAAGTCTTGGAGTATGTGAAACTCTCAGGCCCACATGCGCAGCTAGGATTAAGAGTCCCCACACTAGATGGGGTTCTCAGTCCTGGTTGTGCCATACACATGGCTGGGACCAAGAGCCCCCGCACTAGACAGGACTGTTGGTCCTGGCTGTGTGGGACACAGCTGAGACCTAAAGCCCTGACAAGTGCAGGGCTCTTGGTTCTCACTGCACATGGCCCCTGCTTCTGGGAGCCCCTTCAACAAAGTGGGTTCCCATCATGGGAGTCTGCATCTTGCTGATGCAGGGGGAGCCTAGGATCAGGGTCCTCCTACACCAGAAATAACCTATGATTGGATATAATGCACAATCCCACAGGCACACCTCCTGCCAGGCATGTGGGGCATGGCAGGAGGTGCAATTGTGTAGATAATGCATTAGATCCAATCGCAGCTTTATCTGCACATGTAGAGGGTGCTTTTCTGTGTCATTCAACTCCTCATTGTAAAATGGAGATAATAGCACCTCATCCTTCACAGGTGTGTTGTAAGAATAAATGTCTGAAATGTTATGCTGTACTCAGATAATAGCTCTATAAGTGCCTTAGATGCTTCAAATAATATTCTCTAAATAGTCTAACTTTTGTTAACATTGACCCATTTTTGTTTGAACTTATTTCCTACATTCTAAAAGGGTTATTTATCAAAGCTATTTTAAAGAAATACTACAAAAATATTCACTAACTAGGACCTTTGAATTTATAACCATAAGCATACTCCCTAAATGTCTGAAGTAAGGAGTTATGTTGAACTAACTGAAGAAAGAAACCGTCCATATTACCATGACTACTCCCATCTAACTGCTCACAAACAAAATACAAATAAGAAATTATTAGAAAGATAATTTCAAATAATTAAACAGAGAAAAGGTGGTATCTGGACAGCTTGAAAACAGAAAAACTTAGGACTTGTTTCTTAAGAATTATTAGTCTTATGATAATTAGAATATTATAATTCTCTTTTAATGAATATTTTCCTCACTCAGTAAATTAAGTTGAAAATGTGCTTCTCTGCCATTGTGCAGTTTCAGTGCAGGGGTGTTTTTAATGGTTTCTACCACCTTACAAGTAAAAGAAAGCTTTTCCCTGATTGCCAGCTTTGTACAGTCAGGAACAGTCTTCAGCTCGTGATTCATCATCAGCGTTAAAGATTCTCACAGCAAAATTCATTATTATGAAAAGTTTTAAACTATTCTGAACAGTTTACCTGTGGGCAGGATTCTCCTCTGCAATTGGAATTTAGTCAACAATTGTATTAACCTTCTACAAACCAAAAACAATCTAGTTCAAGCCCACATAATTATTTTCTGCTATGCAGTGCCAGCTATAGTGAGCAAAAATGTATTTTAGTCAATAAAGAGTGTGTGCAAGCATTCAAATGAACCAGCCTAGGTTGCATGATTTCGTTCGAGTTGCCTAGACTCCTAGCAATAGAGCACCATGCAAGTATCCAATGTTCAAGGGAGGAGCTGCACAGATAGCTTGCACTAGCCATGGCCCACCAACAGGGGGACCCTCAGCACACATCTCAGCTTGCCCTGCAGGCTCCCAGAGAGTACCAAACACAGCCAAGCATGTAGGACAGTCCTGATTGGGTGGCCACCACAGAAAATCATGCCCCGCTGGAGAATTCCCCATTACAGTGACCCCTCTCTCCTGCCCTGCCCAGAGGCTTCCAGAAGAGACCCAGAGTAAATCCCCACTCTTGTTAATTGTAAGTGTGTCAGTTTTCCTGCCTAGATTCCAACATGGATCCCTACCCTTTGCATACAAGCCCACAGACTCAGGAGTTGCATTGCATCCTTCTTGTCACCCTGCGTGACTCCTGCCAGAGGCTGTGGGACATTATACATGCCCATCTGCAACTGACTCAGCAGATGTTCATGCTGGCACTTGCCTTCCTGCCTTGGACCCAGAAGTCTAGTGGGGCCACTTACCACTTACCCTATGGCTACCAAGTGCCTTACTTCCACCTGGTTGATGAAGCTGAAGCCTTCCTGGACTCCACTGACTCCAAGGTGCTGTGGGAAGGTGCTGTGTGGGGATGTCTGGGCAGAGAGATGGTGCTGGGAAGCAAGCCACAGTGTGCCCTTGCCAGAACATGTGCACCCAGGACGGACCAACTGCCTAGGAGTTCCAGTCAGGGAAGCCCTGGAAGATTATCTCCTGGACTGCCAGGACAGTGGGGGGCAGTATCTGGAAGAGTAAGGCCTGAAGACACTGGAGGGTTTGAAGCTCTGAATGGTTGTGCCCCAGCCTTGGGTAGAGGGACCAGTCTGGCTAGCTGAGACAGGATGGGACCCTCCTGAGAGACTCAAGCAGGCACTTGCTCTTTTCACTCTGTGGCCCCAGCAATACAGGGTCATGCCAGGATTCCAGGTTTCCTGGGAACACACAGAGATTGCCCACTCATGGAACACAGGCAGAGCTCCCCAACCCTCCCTGTCATTGCAAAAGCAGTACTTTCTTCCTAACCTTTCCATGGTGAAATTCTCTTGGGATCAGAGGCAGGAGAATTATTACTGTGCCAGGGGAAGTGGGGGGCTTCTCTCTACACCCTGCTCCTTCTGCAGGAGATGCCCCCCAAAAGGTGTTCCAGTCCTGGAATGGTATTGAATGCTTTGATGGCATGGCTGAAAGCCAGGTGATAACACTCGAGCTCGATTCTCATGTTGAATGGTATCTCTGTCCCCAACATGCTGACATGAGAATCAGGAGGCCTCATCCATCGCAGCAACTATTGATGCAGCACTTGTCTTCTGAAAACCAGGCCAAGCGCATTTTCCACTTACCTAATACCACCTGCGTATAGACCTGCCCACTGCTCTCAGTAGCAATGCTTGGTTCTTATGCTTATAGATGAGGAGGAATGGAAAAAGAGCTGTCTGGCTCTGGCCTCTCCCCACCCTGGGCTGTGCTGGGCTCTTTGTGGTCCTTGTTGTCACTAGTGTGCCCAGACACAGCAGTGGGGGATGCCAGACCACCATGGGGCAGGTTGGTATGTGCTCTCCTGGGGAACAGAAGAGGGGGACACTTTCTGGGAAAAGACCAGGGCTGCATAGGGTCTTGAGTGTTTGGTGCAGTGACTGCTTCTACTGTGACACTTGGAGCTGCCTTGCAGCCATGGACTTGGGAATAAGCCAGTCAAGTGACTTCTGCAAACATCTCCAGGACATTGACCTGAGAACAGCCCTCACTCCAGCACCCACTAGCAGCTGCACTTGCTCTCTTGCTTGGGACTCCTGCTTTCCCAACAGTGCCTGTACTGGTGAGGAAGGGAGCAAAGAGGAAAACCTTTCTAGTCCCTGATGTAATATTATGTCTGCAGTTCCTAGTCCCTAATGCAATGTAAAGCACCAGGTTCCTATCGTTCTGTGTTTTCACAGATCCCTGACTTGAACTTCCTATCTGCCACCCATCCATATGGTGAGGCACAGTACAGCTCACAAAATCCCAACACCTGACACTGCTTCTTAGTCTTATCCTGCTGATTAAATAACTCCTTTGGATGATTTTTCACAGGTTACGGTAGGGGATACTAGGTTTGGTGGGTGCTTGGACCAGCTCTGTAATTAAGGACCAATGAGAGAACAACCAACAGCAGGTTGCAGAGGAAGTTGTAGGGGGAAGGGGGAAGGGTTATGACCCTTGCTGTAGTTTGAGTGAGGAAGGCCATGGTTCCTGCTGTGGTGGATGAGGAAGCAGGGTGAGGCAGGTGTTGTTCCCTCACTTGGAGAGGCATTAGTCAGCTCTTCTCAGCAACAGAGGATGACCTGCAGGGATAGGCAGAGGCGTGACTAAGCCAGACCTATATTAATACTTATTGACTGATGAAGTGTGAAAAGCCCAAGGTTCTGGGCTGGGCACCTCTGGTTCATGTCAGAAATGGGTTGGGGGTGTCAGGGAATCTGGTCAGTGCTGAGTGAATAACCAAGCAATTAGTTTCCTTGGCCATGAGCCTTATCCAACCAGGCTGGAAGCATCATACCAATCTCCACCCCACTCTCTCCATGTACAACACATTCCCTTTGAATGTCAAAAGGATACACATTAGGAGCCACTTGCCACCATGGGAAGTGTGGAGGGTGGAGAGGGGCACCAGAAGTGCCTTCAGATGATAGTCTTGGACAGTTGTAGGACCCCAATGTCCTGCTACCGCCCCACACTCCTATCCATGCATGTATACCATGCTTGGTCACTGCCTTGGGGAGGGGAGTAGGGGGGAGAGGGATGAGATTCCCTCTGCATCTGGGTCCCCATCCTGCCCAGGTGGTGCAGTGCTGACTGTGCAGCAGGCTCTGCCTTGGGATTATCAGGATCAGTACCAGGATCAGAATGAAGATAGAGCACTATTAGGATCCCCCTGAGTGCTCTTTGGACCTCCAGGCTGGGAATGGGAGGGGACTGGGTGCTCTTCAATTCCTTGTGCTGGGACCAAAAGGACTGGCAGGCCATCTCTGTATCAGTGGCAGGGCTTCTGAAGAGCTGTGGGAGGAAAGGGACCTGAACACCCTTGGCCCCAACATGGAAAATGGCATCTCCAGGCATGTGGCTTCCCCTCAGATTCAGAGGGGTCAAGGTCCATCAGGGACCAAGTGCCCATTCCAGGGCTGCTTGCAAGGTAGATGGCATGTCCACATCCTGCACTTCAATCATTGTTCTGTCAGAGGTGTCCCCCAGGTCCTGCTCCTCCATGCCCAGAGCCCCACTACCTGAAAAGAAGTTAAGGGAGCAGTATTCCAGCTCCAGTTGCACCGGTGCTCCTGCTTCCCCTTTGTCCTTGGAGACCAGCACCAGCACCCACACCCCTGCCTCTCCTCTGTCCCCAAGAAGCTGCTTCTGCACACCCGGTCCTCCTGTCTCCCCAGGGCCCTCAGCTCCACCTGCTGCTGGGAGCCTCCTGTGGTGGCATAGGTATGTGGGGTTCAGACAGCCTTACTGCTTGAGAGAAAGTGGGACAGCTCCTCAGAAGAGTGTAGTGTACCTTGTGCCTCTGGAGGTCTGGTTGGAATCACAAGGCTGTTTGAATTGGGTCTTCATTAGTTTTGTTTTGCCCCTGCACTGTCTCCAGTCCCAGCTGTGGCCCTCCTATTACATCTCTTCAGCAACCCAAGGAACATCTCTTTGTTGCAGTACACACTGTGGCACTGCTCTTCTATCTCCTCCTCACCCCAGAAGGCAATGAGATACTTTATCTCCTCAACAACCCAGTTCTGTCCCCAGCTGCAGGTAGTGGAAAAAGAAGGGCTGGGCTTAGCCCTGGTGGTCAGGGACACCCTTGGGGCTGTGTGTCTGCAGGTGCCTTTCAATGTCAGCAGGTGGGTGAGGATCTGCCCATGAGAGTGGAGATGGGGGTACACCTGGCTGTGGATCGTGTAGCACAGCTCACTCTCATTCCGACTGGGTCTGAGTTTGGTCAGGTGTGTCCTCCACTCCGAAGTGAGCCCAGGTCAGCTGGCCACATCACCCTTAGCCCTGATTTTTCCATGGGCATCCACCTGCCAGCACCAGCTCAGCTGGCCACACACCTCGGAGCTCCAAATTTTCCAGGGGCTTCTATCTGCTGCCCCCAAGATAGCTGGCCATGCTCTCCCAAGTCCTCAACTTTCTGGGGGTATTCACCTGCTGGCAACAACTGTCATAAATCTGAATAGCGAACTGAACAATTCCTCCAGTTCACCTCCCTGCCCACAACCCTATCATTTGACCTCTGTTCCAACATATTCACACCTGCTTTCCCAGTACCAGAGATCTCATGAGAAAAGAGGTATAACCAATTGTAGACTAGGTTGGAAGATATACACATATTCATTCCCTTAAAGGTGGTCCTCCCCATCATCCTTATTTTCCATGTATCCTAAGATACTAAAAGCAAAAACTCTAAGACTGGTGTATGAAACTATGATGTCACCTTTAGCTCCCAAGTCCATATTCATTGTGTTTAGATGAGTTTTTATTCTCTGCTATTGCTCTTTTCCTCCTAGGCACCTAATTATACAATAAATAAATGTGAGATATAGTAAGGCAAGTTAATTCCTACTGTAGGATCTTGCAATGCGCATGTTGCACATTTCTGTAGCAGTTATAGCTGACACCACAATACAATCAACTGATCCTAAAACAAGTAGTAGGGATGGGAGAGATCTCATCTATAACCTTTGTCTTCCTGTGTTTCATGAAACCTTTTTTTTTAATCAGTCACTTGTGTGATGCTGTTTTTTATTGCTATGGGAATGGGAATGATTCCAGAGAGGCTGTGACCTAACATTTTAGTCTGAAGAGACAGAAGGAAGAGACTGGTTATTATACAGGAAAGCTCTTTCTGTGCATGCAATTATCTGATAGCTATCTATTTTGGGAAATGGGACTAAACAGGAGAGATATGTAAGGATCTGAGATTGAACTGACAGGCATTCATATTTCGAAGCTTGTAAAATATATAAAAAATGCATAACATCTGTGGAAAATAATATAGAAAAAGGTAGCAAGACAGTGTGACGGTTTAATCAATGTTATGCTAACCCTGTGATGCCGGTAAATGTCAGCTTGCATTGCCTAAACAAGTAGTGCATGAAGCTAGGTAAAAATTATTATGATTTAGAAAAGACAACAGCTGCAGCTTGGGCACCAAAATGCGCTAGTTGAGGTGCCGGAATATGTACAGGCTCCACACACTCTGGACTTAACACAGTAACCAGAACCAACTGTACTTATTAATAAGTTAGAATAACAGAGAACATTAAATATCCAAAGTATCCCACAGTTGTTTCCTAATCTTTTCAGCATCCCTGTGAGGAAAAGAAAAGACAAATTATCTTTATATAGCAAGTAGGAAAACTAACACCAAAAAAATGTTAAGTACCCTGAAGCACATGAATTAACAGTACAGCTGGAACAAGAATCTTTATACACCAATTCCTAGTCACATGCCTAATCCAATACAGCAGTATTTCCCAAGCTCTGATCCAATGATCACTGGCCAGGGCAGTGGTACTAACTCCCCTTCTTATTTCCAGCTGCCAGCGCACATTAAAGGCAGCTGAAAATAGAAGTAATCCTCTCCTACTTTTCCACAGAAGCAATTACTGGAGATGCCACCTGGAAATATAAATTGGAGACTAGCCAGTCCACATCAGTGTGTGCAACTGCAATTCATCTTTCTGTTAAAATGCTGTCTACAGAATAAAGCCCCTGCCCTAGGGCCATGCTGTCTCCCATGTATTGTTGCTTATAAGGATGAATGTGATCCTTCTACTCATGTTCAGCCACATGAAGCAGATGGGAGAAGAGCGTGAGTAGGCCTGGGGATAACTGTTTGCTATGAAAGTCCTTTCCCCATAAGGAAGGGACCACAAAGGCTCCCCACAACTACTAACCTGCAGTAGCTTCAGCTAAGAAAATCCCTAGTTGATGTATCCTAAGGGGACAGAAAGGACAACTTCAGCTGTGTTAGGATTTTCACTCTGATTTGCAATACAGTTTGTGTGTACTGAAACAACTCTGAGAAATCAGTATATTTGTACTTTGAAATCTCTTGCCAGGCAATTTTCTGTTCCCACATAATGTGCATGTAGAGTTTTATACTGTTGTTTTTTGCAGCTGTAACATATAAGCCCTTATCTATATACCACTGTTATCTCCCCATTCAATTTATAGAATCAGAGAGGGAAGAAAAACTGAAAGATGTTCTTCATAGTAGTTACTTTCCGGATAAAGGAATGTTCTTCTCAAGGGAAAAAATTTGGATCATGTTCATGTTTAAACAAAAAAAATCAGCGACCTATATCACTGCTTAACACAGAACACCAGAGTTCTAGGAAAGAACAGTTACCTGCCCCACTAGCGTGGATAGCAAGTGTAAATGTAATGACTTTTAAGGCAACTGAGTTATATCCTTTTGAATATGGAATTGTGACAGAAGAGAACCTTTTTCCTATACCCAAAGTTGTCGGTGTTTGCCTTTCCTGTACAAGCATTTTAAAAACATGGATCAAAGTTGTTTCATAGCTTTACTCTCTCAGTAATGTGCAACGTGAACATAATAGTGTCATTAAGAAGTAAAAAATAACTTAACACAGTAGCTATATAAGATTTCAGATGGTCAAACTTTCAACAATTACCTTTTGTTAAGTTCAGAAAATTAGCATATTTGTTAATCAAATTAATTTTAAAAAGTAGCTTTTCAAAATAAAAGCAATGCTTTAAATAAATAGAGTCTTTCATAACTGTAGAACACTTAGTTCTGTCAGAGGTAACACAACTACTACACTCAAGCACAGCACTTAAAAGATTGAAATGAGCATCATGAGAATAAAAGAGCTGAACCTGATAAGGATGATGGGGTGAGGATTCATTGCCTTGTTGTCCTGCATTGCCTGTGCAAAATAACATAATGGCATAATCTAATTTCCAAAATTATTATAAGGATTTGATGCGTGTTGTGAACATTTAAAACTACTGCACAAGAATACTGGTATTCTTTTTTTTTCCAAGCTATTTCTCTAGCTATATCTTTAGCAATTCTGTAGTTTTACTCTGAATTTCCAGGACAGCATGCTTCTTAAAAATGGGAAAAAAGGTCAAAGCCTGCTTGCTTTACTCACCTGACTTAAATGGGATTACTAAGACAAGCAAAAATTGACCCGTTTTCTAAACTTCATGTGAAGCTCGCTCAGTTTATGAAGTCTATATTACTTTCCTTCATATACTGCCACTGATGAGCACTTCAAAATTACTGAAGATCACCTTCGTATTGTATTATCATAATCACAACCATCACTTCATATAAGAGGCCTGAATAGCTGTGTTTATTACTACGTAAGATAAATGCACTTCAGCTAAGGTTGTAGCTTTTCTGCAGAGTTAAAATGTAGCAACGACCTTCTTGAATGAAAGGACTTAGCTATTTCTTATATTTGCTGGATGTATGCCAAAGAGCGACTAACTAAAATTCACTGAACTGTCCATCTGAAATCTAATTATGATCTATCCAGAAACTGTTTAATATTTCATTTACTTATTTTAATTGTTCATTAAAATTAAGCTGAGAGTTTATAGCAACCCATTTTTTCTACCCTCACAAAAATGGTTGTTGGTGAATTCTGGTTTTTTTAGTTTAAACAGCACAACATATTAGAAGTTGTAAATTAAAAGACAAAAACAGGAGAGGAAAATGAAGCATAAAACTGGTACACATTCTCCCTATTTGTTTTGATCTTCAGAATTAATGTATGTTCAAAGATGACAAAAGAATACATTCATAAACAGATAATGTCACTCATGAAGGATGTTTTCTAAGATTCCACATGTGCTGACACGCACGCACGCACGCAGGCAGCTCAAATTTATTAGAAATTCAACTACTAAAAGAGTTTAACTTAGATAAATTAACTGCATTAAAATACTGACATTGTGAGGATTTTAATACTTCTAACACCCTGCAAGAGGGCATTACTGTGTGATTTTTTAAATACTTTAAAAAAATAGTTTAGAGTTATTGAAATATATGACAAATATGACAACGCTGCTTTCTCTCACAGCCTCCCATTCTCATCTCCAGTATCCTTCTCCTGTATTGCCTCAAGGGATCGTTTTGATTTTGGATCCATGTTCCCACTTCCAGTTTTGCTCAGTCCACATGACAAGCATGCCAGCTGGATCTGTTTCATGTTCTCAATGGCTTCATTCTTGGCATTTTTCAGCAGATCGCCTTGTCCCTAAGAGCATACATAAATACATGAAAAAGAAAGTCATTAATAATATAGATCATTAAGAATTTAAAGTGAGGCTGACATTCTCACTGTTTTGTTAAAATTATCTTTTATAATGAAACAAGGTCTACATTCAGTCAGTCCTGTTTCAAATCCCCTCAGGGTCTTCCTATTAATTTCAGCACAGACAGAAAAGAGTGAAATCATCTGGCAGGTTTTAAAAAGCACTACACCCTTTGCTAACATAAAAGGCAGCCCAAATAGTCATAACAGATGGGGTACAGTGGATTGGGCTTTCAGATTCAGATTTCCGTGTCTTATATAATAATTGGTCAATACATTTATGCCTTTTCTAAATAGTTCATTGTTCTAAGGATTATGCCTCCATCTGGCTGCTGATGCTGTGTTAAAGTGAAGTCTTTGGGTGCAGAACCCAGGGACCAATCAAAACACAATAGCAGTTTATTAAGCTAATCCCAAGCCACCACCGTCATAATCAGAGGAAATAATCAAAGTAAATAATCAAGTCATTTTAATAAAAAAGGATCTAGGCATCCTCTGAAACAGAAGACAAGTCAGTAAGTTATAGATATGCTTGGTAGGATTTGATTTTTATTGGTAAATGTTGATAAATGTCAATTTCACCAAAGGGGGGTGGGGACCTGAGGCTGTGAGCTGCAGAAGCAGTGAGGAGTGGGGAGGAGGAGGGAAGAGGGGAAGGGGGAAACTGGGGCAGCCTGAGGCTGTGGAGGAAGGGACAGGCACAATGGGAGGTAAGTGGCGGGGGCGGGGCAGGGGACAGGCAGCAAGAGGCAAGCTTCCTGCCCCCCTCACTGCCTGCCCCACTGCCTCCACACTGACTGCCCTCTACCACCTGCCCCCCCCCCACTCCCTCCCCCCCTGCCTCCACACTGTCTGCCCTCTACCCCCTGCCCCCAATGCCTGTCCCATTATGCCCCCCCACCTGCCCTATCACATGCCCCCCAACCACCTCCTCCATTCCCTGCCCCATTACTGCCCCCCTCATCACCTCTTCCCCCACCACCTGCAGTGGGGGTGGGGAGGGGGAAATGAATTTAAGATGATCCTCCAATAATTAGATTCCATACCTGGAAAATGATAATAAATTTATAAATTTTCCATATGTAGAATCTAATTAATGGGGGGTCATCTTAATTTCACAGTCATCTTATATTCAGGTAAATATGGTAATAGGTTTCTTTCATACCACATCAAAACGTTGTAAAGACAAAATGCCCATCATATTCTGCCAGTCTACCTTTCAGTTAATAGAGAACATGCTGATATACAAATATAAATTTTCTATGGCATTCTTTGTCACAAAAATACAATTATGAACTGTTAGCATTTTTGGAAACATCAAAGTGTTTGATGTTTTGGAAGTGCGCAGCCCCACTAGGAGTAATGCCTGCTGGGCCTGGTCCTAGCCACGGGGGATGACCTGGTGAGGGGACTGCAAGTCCTTGACCACCTGGGCAATAGCGATCATCACCTGCTGGAATTCACTATCCAACGCAGGGCATCAAGGGCTTACACCAAAGCTAAAGCCCTTGACTTCAGAAGGGCCAACTTCAATGAGCTTAGGAGACTAGTGGGGGAAGCACTGAGGGCCCAGAAGGTAGAGGAGATGGGAGTCCACAAGGGATGGTTGTACCTTAAGGGTGCAATCCTCCAGGGCCAAAGGGTAAGTCCCTGAGAGAAGCAAGGGGGGAAA
>NW_005842784.1:297740-298352 GCF_000455745.1 Alligator sinensis | reverse complement strand
CGTGCTATTAGGAAGGCCAAGGCAGAGATGGAACTCAGGCTAGCGTCCAGGATTAAGGACAACAAAAAGTCCTTTTTCAAGTACATTGGGAGCAAGAAGAGGGCACCAGGCAATGTAGGGCCCCTGCAAGATGCAAACGGTAATCTTGTGGCCACGCCAGACAAGAAACCTGATATTTTTAACAGTTTCTTTGCCTCTGTTTTCTTGAACAGGGACCAGGACATCCCACCTACCAGAAGTAGGGACAATCTTGGAGATAGCTCTGTCAGGCCTTCAGTCAGTACAGATGTAGTTAGGGATCTTCTGGAAGGGCTGGACATTTTTAAATCTTCAGGTCCAGGTGCCCCCCACCCAAGAGTGTTGAGGGAGCTGGCACAGGTCATTGGAGAGCCCTGGGCCCGGCTGTATGAGCATTCATGGTCATCTGGCCAGGTGCCGGGGGATTGAAAACTGGTTAATGTGGTCCCTATTTTTAAGAAGGGGAGGAAGGAGGACCCAAGTAATTATAGGCCTGTAAGCCTCACCTCGGTGCTTGGGAAGCTCTTGGAGAGGATCATCAAGGAGCACATCTGTGGGGGGCCTGCAGGGGAGATCATGCTCAGGGGCAATCAG
>NW_005842784.1:278545-297346 GCF_000455745.1 Alligator sinensis | reverse complement strand
GTTCCCCTCTTGAAAGCACAGAGGCAGAAAGGGATCTTGGAGTCATTATTCCCTCCAAGATGAACATGAGCCGCCAATGCCAGACTGCAGCCAGCAAGGCCAGCCATACCTTCTCATGCATCCAAAGATGCATCTCAAGCCGGTCCAGAGAGGTGATACTCCCCCTCTATGCGACTTTGATCAGGCCACAGTTGGAGTACTGCGTCCAGTACTGGGCACTGCACTTCAAAAGGGATGTGGCCAGCCTGGAGAGGGTTGAGAGGAAGACCACCCACTTCATGAGAGGGCAGTATGACAGGCCCTATGAGGAGAGACTGAGGGACCTGAACCTGTTCAGCCTCAGCAAGAGGAGGCTGAGGGGAGACCTGGTGGCTGCCTACAAACTCATCAGGGGAGATCAACAGCAAATAGGTAGAGCCCTTTTCTCCCCAGCACCACCTGGGGTGACAAGGAACAATGGTAATGAGCTGATGGAGAATAGGTTTAAGTTAGAGATCAGAAGGCAATATTTTACAGTTAGGGTGGCCAAAATCTGGAACCAACTTCCCGGGGAAGTGGTCCTCACCCCTACCTTGGACATGTTCAAGAGGAGGTTGGATGATCACCGGTCTGGGGTCTTGTGAACCCAGCATTCATTCCTGCCTGCGACAGGGGGTCAGGCTAGATGATCTGTTCAGGTCCCTCCTGACCCTAGCTACTATGAAACTATGAGATAAAAATAAATGCACTTATGTTACTAAGATTTACACTACAAGAGGAGGTAGGAGAGAGAGAAGAGCCTGAGAAATTAAAATTAGAGATGACAAATTTATAAAGTAACTTTCCTTTTTGGCCTATAAAGGATCATCTGATTTTATAAAGTATAATTGTGATAAAAATGTGAAGTATTATTAAAATACCTAGAAAACAATCTTGCAACCAGAATAATGCCTTTCAGTTGCTTAGTGAAATTTAAATTTGCCCATCTATAAAAAAGATAAGTCATCTACCAACTATAATGTTTATGATTTTATGTATATATATATATTTTAACAATCACATATGCTACAAATTCATGCTGTTGATACTGGTAAATACTTGAAAAATCAGCTCTGAAAGTTAATAAGCAATTCTTTCGTACAGTTTTATCCCAAAGGGTGTGGGGATGCTTTGAGTTGGATGTATAGGGATGTTCTATTAATAAGGGAGTACTTAGAAATATTGAAATATGTATTGGTCAAATACTAACATTTT
This sequence comes from Alligator sinensis, assembly GCF_000455745.1. NCBI lineage: Eukaryota > Metazoa > Chordata > Crocodylia > Alligatoridae > Alligator > Alligator sinensis. Next base: position 296,113 of record NW_005842784.1, on the reverse strand, counting down.
AAATTCTGTAGAGTGACAAGAATGTGAGATTCATGGATTAGTGCAATAAAATAAAGACAAACAGGAGATTCTGCAGTGCTGTCCACAGGCTGAATGGTTTTTCTTAACATCAGATCATACCACATGCAGATTTAAGTGCGTCAATCATTATAGCAGTTTTTTACAGAAGCTTTTCATTTTGAATATAGTTAATAATTTTGGTGAATAAATAACACATCCATAGAGTTATAAGCTAGCTGTACATCCTATATATTGTATGTATTTGTACATTCTTACAGGCAAATTATATATCAAAAATCATGGGACAGAGCCCTGCATTTGCCCAAAGGGTAGAGACCGGGTATCCCAAATGAACTAGATCATTGTACTTGAGAAATATGAGAGTGATACATAAAAATAATGGGGAGTACTGCACAGCTGACATTACTCTGCTCTTCCCAGCCCCTGGTATCATCCTATTGAAAAGAGGTAATATTTCACTCATGCTAATGACCAGAAGGATCTTCCTCTCCAAAAGTGTATGACACACATCTTTGCATACTATATTGCTTTAGTGCTGGTAAACAAAATGAAGAAACAATGGCAGCTTGCAAGCTCTTCAGTACTGGAAAACAATGGCAATTGAAGATGTCATCTTGTGCCTGAGAACACAGTTACATCATCTCCTGATGACATGACCATGTCCCTAAAGAACAATGTCAACTAAACAGATGTTAAAAATCCAATCTAATATGACAGAAACGAAAAATGCAGGGACCAAGTGCTATTCTTTACAAAGTCTTGTATTTCAGCAACATGGCAGCTATAGGAAAATACACAAATGTTTTGAAAGATTAGAAGATGGTCAACAGTCAAGGTTTAAAAAATAAAAGAGAAAATGTATGCAACCCATATTTAATATAGGTGTGATTTTTGGTAAGTAGCCAAATGGATGACAAAGTAGTAACATTTATGATATAATGAATAGTTACACCAAATTGATGTTAGCATTCAGTAACATGTGTCACTTTAAATAGGTTCATTTTACTATGAAATATCTAGATTCCACAATTTATTCTGCACCTAAAATGCAATCTTATATAATTCCAAGATCTGGAATTATTGGTAGAGCTGGCTGGGGATTCTGTGACAAAACAGACTTTCTGTTGGGAAATGCTTGCTTGTCAAAACCAAATGTTCTACAGTTTTGACCAACATCCTATGAACCACAGGCAAGGTCTACTGGAACCCTGCCTGCTTGCCTATCAGCTAAGTTGACAGGCTTTTGGGAAGCTTGGTCTTACAGACTTTGCAGCTCCTGGGAAACACTGCTTTGAGAATCAAGGGGTGTATCTACATGTTTATGAATGTGTGGTAATTATTGTGCATTAAGTTTAGAACTTTTATAAACAACTCACAATTGGGCAGTAGGCATTGAGGGTTACAGGTTGTACAGATGGGATAAAGTGAGGAAAAAAAGGGTGTGGGGTGTTGCTCTCTATGTTAAAGAACAATATACATCCTCTATAATCACGATGGGATCAGAGGAAGGCCAAAATGAGGTACTGTGAATTAGGATACAAGTGGGCCAGGGGGAAAGGGACTTGGTAGTGGGGGTCTACTATAAACTGCCACACCAGCATTATGAGATAGACCTGAAATTCTCCAGACAGCTCTCAGATGCTGTACAGTCAACAGATATGGTTGTCATGGGTGACCTAAACCACCCTGATATCTGCTGGGAGGGGCAGGCAGCTAAATCTAACCACTCACATAGGATCTTAACCTGCATACAGGACCTCCACCTAACGCAGGAGGTATATGATCCCACTAAGGGAAATGCCTTGCTGGACTTCATGCTAACTACAGGGGATGACCTGGTGGGGAATCTGCAGGTACAAAGTAATCTAAGGGACAGTGACCATCGATTGATTGAATTCATTATCCAGCAAAGGGTGGGTAAACTAACCAGCAAGGCTGAAATGCTAGTGGAAAACTTTTTCAGGCCATGCACCCGCCCGGAATGGAGCTGGGCTGCGGCATGGGACATTTAGTAAAGGTAAGCTCCTCCCCTAGGCGAAGGCAGGGGCTGTGGGCTCCACCGGCTCTGGGGAACTGCTCCACTGCCCTGCATCGCCTAGGGGAGCGAGGACACACACGGAGTCAGGGCTGGAGAGTGTAGCGCTTCCCGGAGCCGGCAGAGCCAGCGGAGCAGTTCCCCGGAGCCGGAGGAGCCTCACTCGGGGCAGGCAGCGGCTCCTCCTTGAGGTGAGGCAAAGCAGGGATGGAGGCTGGGGCGGGAGCTGGTGCGGGCCCCACTGGCCCTAGGGAACTACTTCGCAGGCTCTGGGAAGTGCTCCACTCCCCGGCCCTGATGCCACGTGCCTCCTCACTCCATGAGGCAATGCAGAGGAGCGGAGCAGTTTCCCGGAGCCCGCGTCAGCCCCCAGTGGAGCCTCACTCAGGGCAGGCAGGCTCCAGGCCCAGGCCCCAGCCCCCCAGGCTCCAGCCCCCCAGGCCCCGCTGCCTGCCCCGGGTGAAGAGTAAGAAGCTTACCTTTTGTAAGTGTCCCACGCCAAACTGAAAGGGGGAGGCAGGACCAAAGCAGCGCGCTCACGGACCAAAGCGGCATGCTCATAGACCACTACTCCTTAGAGGGAACATTGATTATGTGCCAAACTTCTGTTCTGTTACAGGTATAGACCTGTTTCCGATCACTTATACCAGCGAAAGTAAAATGTCTGTACCTGGCCTTTGTTCAACTTATGGCAAATGTTTTTACTACTCCCAGGATTAGTATAAACCTGCAAGGAAGTCTTTGTTATAACACAATGAAACTCCCATGTGCCACATTTGCTTAATTGGGCAACATTTCCCAATGATGTGCCTGGCAGGAAAGTGGCACAGAAAATTGGGGGACCTTAACAAAGATGGTAGAATTAGGAACCTGCATGAAATGTTAGTGCAAATGCCACAGGTTCTAGTCTGTCTCCTGGGGTCCAGAATCACGCAACTCTCATTGCTAATACAAATCTCTTGAGCCTACCAGAAAACTAGCTCTCTAGTTACGGAAGGCTTCATAAACTTCCATAGAGTCATAGAAAACTAAGGCTTGCAGAGAGTATTAGGAGGTCATCTAATTCAACCCCATGATCAAGTGTCTATTTAACCTTCTCTTTAAAAAAGCTTCCAAGGATGTTGATTCTACAAATCTCTCTAAATAGTCTTTTGCAATGAATAACAATCCTCAAAGTCTGGATCCAAACATGCAATCATGTGCAGTTTGTGGCACTGCAAACCAGGGGTGATGCATAGCGGATGTACATGCATCCCCGGAGTGTGGCGGTACACACACAAAATTCCCAGTCTCACTGGCTCCTGCAGCAGCCTCGGGGCTTTGGGGGACTCATGGAAGAGCCCCCCATGCAGCACGGGGCAGTGGGGGCCAGCGGGAATCGCCCCCTGCCAGACAGGAGCCAGTGAGTCAGGGATTTTGTTTAATTTTTTTAAAGGGCGGGGAGCTGGGGCAGGCAAGGCAGCCATGGGGTGGCTGGGACAGTACGGGGGGTCGGGGGCTCATTGCAGAGCCCCCTATGCAGCGTGGGGTGGTGACAGTCAGCGGGGAAACCCCCCCACCCAGCAGCAACCAGTGAGTGCGGGCTTTTTCTTTTTTCAAAGAGCCAGGAGCTGGGCCCAGGTGGTCGTGGGAGAGTGGAGCCTGTGTGATTTGGAGATTTGGCCGATTCAGCAGCAGCCAAATCTCTGAATCAGATTTCACCAAATCAGTCCAGGACAGTGATTCAAATCACCAAATCAAATCACTGTCCCCCAAATCAGCCGAATCCGAATCTGAAGTGAATAATAGCTGCTTCGCACGGGCTTAATGTACAGCACTGCTAATTTGTAGCTCTAGGGCAAAATTTGCTGCAAGGATTTCTTGATAGCAATTTTTTTTTTTTAAATCCTGAGAAAAAAAGCAGCACAAAGCACACCAAAGTTCCATGTGCTGGGATAAATATGGAGGATAAAGTGCCGTGTGCTGGGATCAACACCCAGGGCTGCGTGCTTCCCCATCTCCACATGCTGCACAGCCCCTATGCTGAGGCGTCCTGCACCCCAGCCAGCCACTCCCCGGCTGGCTCCCCACCTGGCTGGGGTGCAGGGTGCCTCAGAGCAGGGGTCCCACAGCAGAGCCCCTACACTGAGACATGCAGACAGGGAAGCAGCTAGCCCAGGGCTGCCTGCTCCCCTGTCTCAAGACATACCACGCCCCATCCAGCTGGGGAGCATCTCCCCTGTCTTGGGGCACACTGTTCCCCAGTGCGCCCTGGAGTGGCTGGCTGGCCCTGGCTCCCACACCCCCTGTCCATTCCTCAGCACAGCTTCACAATCATGGCGGTGCTCCCCCATGCTTGGAGCACTGGCTGTTTCTGTCAGCAAATCAGAGCATGAATAAAGTGTAACAGACAGACAGACATAGGCTTTTATAATGTAGCAGGCTCACCTTTCAGAGCTTGGGTTGAGTCCCAGGCTTGAGATCCTGCTGTTTTGATTGGTGGAGCCCGTCCACCAGTCAGGAGGCAGCAGGAGAAATAAAGTAATGCCCCTTTCCTGAGGGGAGGGGGAGCAGAACTCCCCTGGACCTGATTGAAGACTGTAAACTGTCAGGTCCAGAAGACTTCAGGGGCAGAGCCCTAGAGCATATAAAAGGAGCTGCATGCCCAGCACGAGGGGAGATGCAGCGAGAGACTCAAGAAAAGCTGGGGAGCTCTCCTCCAGCGGGCAATTGGTCCAAGGTTCCTGAAGTTGCCACTGAAGAATCAGCCTTGGGAGCGGTACAAGACCACTCGGGCTGTTGACTGCACACAGGGACAGTGCACGGAGACCTGGCTGTGGGAATGGTGTGAGACTGCTTGGCCCCATCATGGTGAGCAGTTTGGTGCATGGAGCCCAGGCTTTGGAAGCCGCAAGCAGCAGCTCGAGCCTGCAACCCTGGCAGGGCCAGTGGATGACACAGTGCACAGGGCAGCACATGGGGCAAAGGCCTTGGGGCTGCAGTGAGGCAGCTCAGGCCCCATTTCCTGGCAAGCGGCCAGGTCCCACGGTGCACAGGGTGGCACATGGAGCCCAAGCCTTGGGAGCTAGGGAGCAGCGGAGGCTGCTTGGATTAGCCTCGCAGTGTGAGGACAGCTGGCCAGAGCCTGAAGGACCCAGCCTGTGCTAAGACAGCCCTTAGTGCCGAGCCAGGGCATGGGAAAATGGTAGTCCTGCAGCACGAGGCCCAGCACCCAGGAGCCAGCAGCAGTGGTGCAGCAGCTGAGAGGAGCTGAGCCCATGATGCCCAGGGTGGGGCACAGGGTGGAGAGGAGCTCAGCAGCGCAGAAGAGGCCTAGAGAAGCGCTCTAGCAGGGGAGACCCCATCAAGCTGTGCCCTGACCACCGCCACCAGAGAAAGCAAGAGTCATTGGGCCCTTGGGTCCTACAGGGGAAAGAAGTTTGGGGTGAGCAAACCCAGAGAAGGGGCTGGGTGAGCAGCCTCCCTGCCTAGTCAAGGCCCTAAGGGGAGGGGCCTCTGGTGCTTCCTGGACACCCCCCAAGGGACGCCATTGGAAGGAGGACTATCTCTTGCCATGGGTCAGGGACTATATTAAGGAATAGATGTTATTAAGATTGTTCATGTTTGGACCTTATATTTTGAAATTGAAATGTTGCATTGTGATGTTGTAAATAGTGTTATTTAGGGTTTGACCTTAGTTATTGGTTAGTGTTCGCTGTGTAAATATATGTATATGATATTTGGTTTTATGTTTATGTATATTAAACTTAATAAATCGTATATAGTTAAGAACTTTGGGCTTGGGCTACCTCTATAGAGGAAAGGGGGATCTGCTTGAAATTCTGGCATCCCTCTCACAGAACCCCCTCCTGCCTACCCATCCTTTTCAATTGAGAATAGGGCACAGTTTTGGATGTATCCAGGTTACAATAATATTAGAATTTTCTACTAATTCTCCAGTTTCTCAAGTTCATTCTGAATCCTACTCTCCCAAGTGTCAGCAACTCCAACCAGTTTGGTGGATATGTACATTTGCTAAATGTATACTCATCTCATCCTCCAAATTATCAATAAAGATACTAAACAATGCCAGACAGACCCTTGGGGAACCCTACTTGATAGATTGTCCTGCCTAGACATCAAGCTTGATGACTATTCTTTGGGTAGTTTAATCCAACCTGTTAAGTATCCAACTATACAGTATTTCCTTAGCTTACCAATGAAAATATAAGAAAAGATAAGGTCAAAACTATGTCAGAGTCAAGGCATATCACATCCACTGATCTCTCCCCATCCACAAAGTCATCTTGTCATAGAAGATCGGGCTGGTCAGGAATGGCTTACAGGATCTTCAGTCCATGCAAACATATATGTAGCTGATATGAAATTAAACAGTTCTATAGTGCAGTCTAAATGATGTGTTAAATTCAAAATTAAATCACAATATTAATATAGAATTTTAAAAATCTTGTTTAAGATTTAATTTTAAAATACCTTTAGTTGTGGGATGAAACATGTACATGCAGCAAGACAGTCAGGAAATACTTGATCAGAAATGGAGAATACCATCCCTCCCTTTCCTGCTACTGTGTGGAGCTCCTTTATCTGTTCAAAGCAGAAGGGGCCCTTGGAGTTATCAGCTCAGAGAGATGCCTTTGACATAAAGTCCATCTTCCCTTTAAAAAGACCTCTGGCTGCATTAGTCTACTACCCAATTTCTATGTTATGATCCTAACATGGAAGCACTCAGATGGCATCATTCCCATGAGTCTGACTGCCATGGCAATCAAATCAGCAGAGATGCAAGCTGCATCTTGGGAATTCATGACATTTTTTATGGTTTCAAAAGAATAAAAGCTTTGAAATTCAATGGACTGCTTTAAACAAGCACTCAAATCAGATCATCATAACAATCCTTTCCCACTTTAACTTCGGCAAATTTAAAATTGACATTAAGTAAACACATACAAGAATGTGAATGTCCCCTCAAGGAAATAGCTATCCCCAAAATCTGTGTTTGTACATTACCTAGCACAACGGCACTCCAATCCCAATTCACCTGTGGTTGCCATGAGAATATGAATGGGAAATAACAACAGTAACATGCCCAGAAAGCCCCTGGAATCTCCTGGTTTGTGGGGACAATTTTAGCAGTTTATCCTTAAGAAACCTTGATTGCATGCATTGTTATGTGGGTAGTTATAACAGTTTCCCATCAAGCACAAGCAGCACAAGACAGATGAAAGTCTCTATTTAAAAAGGAAATCATCAACAAAAAGTCTATATTTTCATAGGCTTTGGGGCTTTTTTCCATTTTGATGGTGAAAAGACAGCACAGAAATCCTGGTCATGCCTTATGGTAAAGCTAAAACTTTGGTTAAGGTCTCATCTAAAAAAGTCACTTAAAGAAGCTACCTGGTATTCAATGTGTCTACATTGGGAAGATGAAAGGCTGAGTTCATTCTGCCAAGATTTGCCTCTAAGGCCTCAAAAAAAGTGTCAAGCTATTGCAGGGGTGGGCAATTATTTCAGGCAGAGGGCCACTTACTGAATTTTGGCAAGCTATCGAGGGCTACATTGGTAGCCCCACACCTTGACAGGTGCCCCACCCCCTGGTCGTCATCTTGTGACCGGAAGTCCCACCCCCTAACCTTTGCCACCAGAAGTCCCTCTCCCTTACCCCTGGAAATACTCCTTTCAGCAAGGGGTTTTGCCATCTCAGAACCAGAAAAATACCAAATTATATTCTAAAAATTGAACACCTACAACGTTCATTAATTTGATTTCAAAAAATATTTTTGTCCTGGTTTACATGTGTTTGTGTAGCATACATGAGGCAATTGCACAATAGTTTAAAATGAAGTCTTATTCTTGTATATTGTGGGGGGGGAGCATGGGGATAGGTTTGTAGGGTGCTGTTAGGTGTGGGTATGTTGGGTGTTGGGGAGGGTGGGGGTGTGAGTGTGGGATGAGGGAGCATGTGGGTGTGTGTATGGAAATATGGGGTGTGGGGGGAGGGTGGATGGTGTGTGTTAGGGGGTGTGGGGGTCTGCGTGTATGGCAGTGCAAGAGGGGGTATGAGTGCATGTGTACCGTGGGGTGGTGTGAGGCTCACCCTATGAGTGAGTGTGGGATGAGGGAGCATGTGGGTGTGTGTATGGAAATATGGGGTGTGGGGGGAGGGTGGATGGTGTGTGTTAGGGGGTGTGGGGGTCTGCGTGTATGGCAGTGCAAGAGGGGGTATGAGTGCATGTGTACCGTGGGGTGGTGTGAGGCTCACCCTATGAATACACACACACACACTCTCTCTCTCTCTCTCTCTGCATGGACAGACGCACACAACCCCTCCTGCTCCTGGCCCTGGGGTACCAGTGTGGGCCCCGTGCTCCCACAGTCTGGAGATGCAGCCACATGGTGCTGGAACAGCCTGAAAGCAGTAGCAGGCAGTGTCTTCCTGTTGGGAGGGGCAGGGGTTGGAGGTGAGGCAGGGCCAGGTTGACTTTGTTGCTGGCACCTGCTGGCCCCCACTGGGTCCTACTGCCCCTGGTTCCTGTCATCTTTGACAGGCAGCCAGGAACAGATAAATATACATTTTCTAAATATTTTAGGGGCCCTGCAGGCCAAATAGAATGGCCTGGCAGGCTGGATTCAGCCCTCAGGCTGTACTCTGCCCACCCCTGAGCTATTGCATACCTAATATTTTCGTATTGGAGGTCATAGTCCATTAGTATCATAGTAAATGTACTTTAGTTTTGCACTTAAAAGATTGGGTCATTAACATGCATTCTAGTTTGCAAGCTTATTCTAATTTTATCCATTGCATTTCTTTTGATTCTAAGAAATAAAATACACTTCTTTAAAATGCTTTTGAGATTTGGAAAGGTTATTTTATACTCTTTCTAAAAATGAAAATGCACCTTTCAAAACTGAGTACATATTGCATTCATGCACAGCTCAATTGATCTGTTTCCTTGTATATTTTTTTCATGAAGCTAGTTCATTTGAGCAACCTGAAGAAGCAAAAGTGATTTTGAATCATCTGTCACCAAAAAATTAATAACAAACCTACCCCTTGTGACAGTACCGTCATAATTCTAAAGATACCATAAAAATTTTCTGTGGGCATGCTCTGTTTTTGAAGCCATCTGTCTGCTTTAAAAAACTTATTGTGAGCAGAATCCACTTCTGACAAATGTCACCAAAATTGTGTCAACACCTCAACAAGCTAAATAGCAGGAAGAGAATGGAGTAAACTTTAAAAATATGATTACACTGTAATGACCTTTACAAACCAAAGTCATTGTGATAATCTCACTGTACAAAACAATTGTTTTTACTCTTCAAAACAAACAAATAATTCTCTCTCTCAAAAAGAAATCGCATTATGTCCATGTTGACATCTATCCATCTATCTTCCTTTTTGCTATTGATATCATCAGCCCCTCTGAAAATAAATATAAGTGGGACACTTGACATTTGGCAGGATACTAAATAAAGCTAAAGACTTGGATTTTTCTTGTAGAAATAAGTTATGGAAATATCATGTTTCATATACCTAACTACAACCAGCCATGGAATTCAAATATGAATTAATATAATGCACAAATAATTCAGTATGCCAAAGAAGTATAAAGTTATAGTTTGAGCCTCTACTTTGTCGGACTAATGCTATTTAAAATGCAGAGATCATTTTCCATAGTCTTTAATGCCATTCAATTTCAATGTGGATATACAAAAGGCTTTAAGTAGTATATTGGTAATACTAGATAGAAATTGATAATCACTACGGATGGGCAAAACTGTGTTCTAGTTATTCCTAAATCTTCTATAAAACTGAACTAAATCACATGTGAGTCTGATCTAGGGTTCATTTCTTCCAATCCCCACAAAATTTGAGGGTCATGACAGGGGAAGTAAAAGGTTAAGATAAATACTAGTTAATTCAGATACCATTCAGGAAATAGCCTTTGACATTTATTGACTGGTACCTTATGAGCAGCCTCTGACTGCTGACTCAGGAATTCAATAATTGATTGCATGAAGTTCCCACAATGTATTTTAAAAGAAAAGGTTTGCTAATGTATAAGCAACTGTCTACATTAACAGTAAGCAGACAAAAAATGGCCCCAACTGCCAAGAGTATGTTTTAAAGTGACTGAGTTTTAAAAGGTGAAGAGATATTAATGATGCATTTGTTTATCACCATGAAAATAAAATAAAAATCTTGGTCAGCTGCGTATTGAGAATTAGGGTCTCTACACCTCCTAAAACTGAGAATGTTTTCAAGCGATCTGAAATATTGGCTGCTAGGCCCATTTTGTGGTCTGCTTATTGTTCAAGCAGACAGTTGCTTATCTACTGGCAAACACATTCTTTGACAATGTATTGTGAGAGCAAGTTCAAGGCATCTGAGTAAATAAACAATAAGTAAAAGAGAGTTTCAATTTCTCTCTCTCTCCATCTTATATCATATTGATTAAATCTTTGAATTTTGCAGAATAAGAAGGAACCACTTTCATGGTTTTATTTAATTGGGCAGAAAAATTCCCCATCATGAAACCCAAGAAACGTTGGCTGAAAAAGCTTCACTGTTACAAAGCCAAGGATGATGGAAAACAATCACTGTGTCACCTGGTACTGCCAGATGGTTACTTTAAATGGGTAATACAGTTAAAAGAATGGTACCACTAATCAATGGCTAGTGACAGCTGAAAGCAAAAGAAGCCTTGTGATACTCATAGAATAGGTGAGGAGACAAAATTTACAGCAAGGGGTACCTTTTCAAAGTATCATAGTGGGAATTTAATTGTGTTTGAAGATTTAGAGATGTCCACAGTAACGGATACCACAACACATGTACTACTAAAGAGTAAAGTGATTAGGCTGATTTTTTTAATTGCTACTGAAAACGATTATTCCACAGCTTCTTCAAAGTCAAATGTGAAATCATCTTGGAATTAAATTAGATTTTGATTCATCCAAGTACCAAATCAGAGCTCTTATTCTCTGACATACTGTTCTGCTCTGATAGGCTGTTTCCCTATGTTGGTGCAGTTTTACAGAAATAATGTTTTCAGTATTTGTATGAACATTTTGTTAACACAATTACTTATTCTCTGACACAGATTGTGACTGACTTGTTAGACCAAAAAAAATCTAGAAAAAAAAAACATGAGCAAGGATTACTCCCTTGAAGCAGCATTGTAGCATTAGCTTTCTACCTCTTGATTTTTTTTTCTTGCTATGAAGGAGTGATCAGGTCCTTGTAAAAGCACAAGGGAGACAAAAGTTGTTTAAAAGCATTGCAACGACACTCATCGCGGTATTATCTAATGCATGGTGCGTTGGAACAATAACCTGTAACACTCCATTAAGATCAGAATGTAACAGTAACTCCTCCCTCACAGCTTACTCCAACTCAACAGAAATCAATGAGAATTTTGCCATTTAATTAAAAAGGGGCAGGAATACAGCCCTATGTTAACTTGGGTCATTAATGCTGCCTCAGATTTATTTACAAACTTGTACACCAGGCTGACAAGTCCTAACTTATTACCAGGGCTCCTAGTTTTCTGTGATAAAAAAAAATCCGATAAAATAACAAAAATCCATGTTTTTCCATGACAAGCCCCCCAACAATGCTGACTGGCAAAGGGGCCCTGGTGGCAGCCTCACCCCTCACTTGATTGGCCAAAAAAGCTGTTCTTCAAGTGACCCTGCCCCTTGCCTCTGACTGGCCAAGGGGGCTGCCATTCACACAGCTCCACCTCTTCCTCCTGATTGTCAGAGAGAATCAGTCAGGGCCACATGACAGGCAACCCTCTTGGCCAATCAGCAGCAGAGAGTGAAAGGGCAGCCTCCACATTAGCAGCTTCCCTGTATCCCACCAGCTTCTTCCTTCCCAGTGGGCTGCCACAGTGGCCATTCCCACTGGGGAGCCAGCATTTTATTTTCAGCAATTTTTTTTACTGGAGATTCTAAAGATTTTCTGTAAAAATGCAAATCCCACATTTTTCTATGACAAAAAGATTACACAGAGATCAGCTTGGTATTGTTGGTCAAGGACCTCCAGCTCAGCCTTGTAAAAGCAGGCTCTTTCAAATATCTAAAGTCTTAGTGATATTGATGGCTTAAAGGTTCGCAATCTTTTTCCCAGACAGTGGTAATTGATAGACATATTGTCTATTTGTTTCCTAACCTTTGAGAGTTTTGTAATATAGTCAGGAGAGCAAGGGGAATAGGACTGACCAGATTTATTAAAAGAAAACTAATTATTTGCATAGTTATACAGTCATGTGAGCTAATGGTATTTCCTATGCATGGTACCAGATGAGGTAGAAACATGAGTTACAATGATGTGTAGTATAATTACAAAACATACCAAAACTGAAAAGTGCATTAGTTTGACCTGGCTCTGCAGCATCTGTATAGATCAGATGCTTCAGCGGGGCTTTTGGCACTTTCATCTAATCAGCTATTAGATAAAAGCACCCAAAAAAAAGCCCCACTAAAGCACCCAATCTACACAGATGTTAAGCAAGCCACATCCAACTAACTCAATGTCTCTTCTGGGCGTGTGCTGGTCTTGGCATGGCAGTATGTGGAGTTGAAAGTAAAATGCCTTTGGGGAAAGAGGTTTACATCTGTAAGCAGCCTACATGTCTGAAATCAAGAACAGGACAGATAAACTATTCATTAAATGTGTGGTTTCTGATTGAAGTAAGGTTAAACTGTAAAAGTATCATCGGCACAAAGGGGTTTTGTATGAGCTCTCAGAACAAGTATAAGATTACAACAAACAAAGGGTCTGAACTGAGCTCTAGGGATATTTAGTTGAACCCAATTTAGCAAGCAAGCAGGGCACTGTTCATGTGCATTTTGAACGCTGTTGTGATTTCTACCTCTCCTCCCCTGAGAAGGTGCAAGAACAAAAAGTGGCAAATGAAAAACATGACAACAATACAGTAGGACTCACATCTCCCCCTTAGAGATCATACTTACATTAACAAAATAGAAAATCATAGTTTGTTTTTAAATGGATGGTATATTATAGTAAATAGGCTGTTATTATGGATATGGTGGGGCAGAGTTTTAATATATCATACTTTATGTTTGAAAATGGTGGGTTAGGGCTTTTATTTTTACAAATCATAAATAGTTTATGAGTGAAAGCAAACTACAAAGAGAAGTGAAAAAGAGAGATGAGTTAACTAAAAGATAATACAATTACAGGAGCCAGTGTCAATGCAAGTTGGTGATCCAGAATTGTTTAAAAGATTCTCACTCCAATTTGTAAAATAAATCAAATCAGGGATCCCTACATCTCCTTGCTTTATTTCTTATTTATTAGATAATTTCTTGTCAGTACCACCACAGGGATGGATCTTCAGGAGGGATCTTAAGGAGGATTCTCAAGAGATTTCTCATATGGATGAGAGGCAAATTGATACATCAAGTGCAGGTACTAGAATGGTAGCATGCAGAGAGAAGTTTCTACCTTCCTAGTAGCAGGAGGTCAGGATAAAAATGTCCCCCCCGCCTTTCTTTTTTATTTGCAAGCATGCTGACTTTTAACAGTAGCAACTTTCCATACCAAGGATATATGGTCAGTCTTTTCATCACCCACAAAAAGATTAGTTTCAGAAATAGGGACATATCAAATTCCAATTATGCAATTTTCTCAAAAACTGTAAAAAATCCCAGTCCCCACAAAGAAGTGTGGGGACTGTAAAAAAGCACAAAAATGGCAGCAAGTATGTGTGTGTGGGGAGGGATGCTACAAAAACAGAAAGGTGTGGGAAGCCCTAGTGTCCTGGAGCAGGGGTTCCTAACCTTTTATGTTGAGGACCAACAAACCATGGACTGGAAGTGACCATGGACTGGCAAACCATGGACTGGAAGTGGCCGTAGACTGGAAGTGACTGGCATACTGTGGGAAGTGACCACGAACTGGCAAACCGTGGACCAGCCGTGATTGGCGTACTGCGGGCAGACAGCAAACCTTCTTTACAGGCAGGGTGCTAGTGGGCAGGTGCCACCCAGGAGGCCCTGCCACCACAGAGGGAAGAACTAGGCCCCCCCACAACTCAGGGACCACCAGCAGCTCGCCCCCCAGCCACAGGACAGGCAGGCAGGTAGGTTCTGGAAAGGAAAAAAAAAGATTGGGTCCCTCACCACTTTATTTTTTCTCTCTCTCCCGGACCCTACCTGCATCTCCCATGGCCAGGGGATGAGCTGACGGTGGGCCAAGTGGTCCCTGAGCTGTGGGAGCCCCAGTCCTTCCCTCTATGGCGGCAGTGCCCCCCGGGAGCACCCAGGTGGGCTTGTAGCAGGAGGGTGCTGGCTGGGTGGTGCCACCACCATGGAGGAAAAAACAGAGCCTCCTGCAAAAGAGGCAGGCAGGCTCCGGGAGAGGTGCTAACAGGTGTGTGCTGCCTGGGGGGCACTGCCACCATGAGGGGAAGGTCAGGGGTCCCCCACAGCTCAGGGGCCACTTCGCCTGCCAGCAGCTTGCCCTCCAACCACAGAAGATGCAGGTAGGCTCCAGCACCCTGTGCACCATCCCTGCTGCCTTCCTGCTGCCTAGGACCACCTGGGAATGGGCTGGCTTGCCACTGGGGTAGTGTGGCAAGGCAGCAGGAGGGTGGCTGGGTGTGCTGGCAGAGGGAGAAGGCAGTAGGGATGGTGCATGGGGTGCTGGAAACCAGCCAAGCCCAAGCTACCCTGAGCACTTCTAGGCTTCCAGCACCTCATGCACCGTTGCAATGTGTTAGGCAGGAAACTAAAATACATTGGATGGGTTTTACCTTGCTATGTAACAAGGTCATTTAAAGCAAAATATGCTGCCACACATGTACAGTGTGGTGAAATTAAAGCAAAATTAAAGCGAATTTACACTGCCACATGTGTAAACAGTGACACCATTAAAGCAGTGCAAAAGGGCAATTAAACTGCCTTAAAGGCCAATTTTCTCATGTGTACAAGCAGCCATATTAGTAAAGTGGCAGTAGTTAATTTAAAACAAAGCCCCAGCCCGCAGTGGGCAGCCCGCCTTTGCCCCATGCACAAATCCAGGGGGCACATGCCCCCCATATGGGTGCTCACAGCAGCAAGGAGCATCCCTCCCTGCCCCCACATGGCCCTGGACAAGCCTCTCGAGGCTCCATCCCACAACCTGCCCCAGCCCTGAGGTCCCATTCACCCCAGCCCCCGCACCACTCTCTACCTCTCCATGGGGACGTCGATCTGCCCCCCCTCACCCCTTCCCTTCCCCCTCCACAGACTTACCTTCTGGGTGCTGCTCTACATGCCACCAGACTGCATTTCTGGCTGTGTGCATGCTGTGGCTGCATGCCTGCATGCAGTGTCCCAATATGGCACCAATATATTGGTGCATCTCTAGTGTGTGTGTGTGTGTGTGTGCGCGCGCGCGCACCACTCCCCTGCAGAAGCCCGGAGCCTGTGCCACCCTGCGGCTCCTCTGCACTGCCACAACCGCCCCACTGAGCAGCCTGGAGGTGGCAGTGATGGCAGTGAAGAGGAGCCTGGGCACAGGCTCCAAAACCCTGTGTGCAGTTAATGCATTAAAAAAATTAACGCGTTAATTGGTTCTTTCATTCATCATGCACATTAATGGCAATTAATTGACAGCCCTAACAATGAAAGTTCTAAGTGAGGCATTTTCTTTCTAGTACCTGCTATAGTTTTTGGGTGGTGGTTACCCTCCTAACACACATTTCACATGAGAACTAGCTAGTAACATGGCCTGCACTTTCACATTCAAAAGTAGAAATAACCCTCAGCGCCCATTTCTAATTTAAATGGGGTCTGAAGTGTTTTAGCTAAGATCAAGATTGCTCAGCCTTATGACTCAGTGCCAGAGCTGTCTATCAAGTCCTATGTCTTAAGACCTGGAATAGTCACCTTAATTCAGGACTCACTAGTACAGGAATTTATTAAATTACATTATATGCTCAGAATCAAGAGCACTAAGCCTGGCATATTTCTTAGAAAATGGTTTTGCAAGGTAGATTAGATACAGACCAGATGTTAACTGGTGTAGAAACATCTTCACAGTTTTAGACTGGAGCCAGAACACAGGTAGAGGTAAATCTACACTACAAATTGGAGCACTACCTTGAACTAGTCTTCTGGCTTGGGAGTAGATGTACCGTACACAGATGCTAAATCCTAAACTATAGGTAAAATGTTACTATTAATAGGAGGATTCCCAATACCTGCAAAACAGCTTTTGCACAATTTTAGTTTTGACAGCTACTTACATTTAAATCCCCAAAACTGGACACCTGTGCTGGAATGAAGCCTAGACATTTTTAGCACAAGGGCCTGTTCTTTTGCAATTTGTTGCACATGGAAGTTCTGGACTGGAGATTATGATTAAATAGCAGGATTAGTTTCAATAATTCTGCAGTGGTTTGGTAATAATTCATTGCACTACTAACTGGCAGTGGCAACCGCAGGCAGTGGTATGATCAGTTGTACAAAGAAGACCAGCCATCTTTGCTGGTGCTGCACCTCCCATTAGCTGATCCATCTCTCATCTCCTCTTCCAACTGTTGGAAAAGTTCAATTAAAATAAATGACTGCACTGTACAAGGAGAGACAGCCCTCTCCAGACTGGTCTAGAAAGGGCTATCTGGCTCACTTCAAAAGTGCTATTCCCAGTTGTTATGGTCTGGAACAATAGCTACAGCTGAAGGTAGACTTTGGATGAGGTTTGGGGAAGTGGGAGTTGGCAAAATGCCTAGATAACAAAGAGAGCCCCTAAGTCAGGGGTGGGCAAAACACAGCCTATGGGCTGGATCCAGCCTGCGAAGCCATTCTATCTGACCCACGGAGCCCCTAAAAAATTTAGAAAATTAATATTTATCTCTGTCTTTGGTTCCTGTTAAAAATGACAGGAACCAGGGGCAGTAGGACCCTGGGGAAGCCAGGTAGGCTCCCGCAACAGCAGGGCCCGCCTGGCCCTGCCCCCCCGGCCGGAAGCCCCAGCAGGGGCTTCTGGCCTGGGACCATGCGGCTGCACTGGCCCCAGAAACTCAGGTTGGGGGGTGGGAGGAAGGGCAGGGGAGGACCCCTGGCAGGGAAGGAGCCCAGGGAAAAGCTGAGCCTGGGGAAAAATGGCCCCTCCCCCGTCCTGTGGCTGGCACTCCCTGCAGCAGCTGCTTGCAGCCTGCGCGGGGCTGTCCTGAGCAGAAACAGGCAGCCCCATGTGGGCTATGAGCAGCTGCAGCATGGGGCACCAGTCACAGACAGAGCGAGGGACCGCTTTTCCCCATGCTCAGCAGCAGCTTGTAACCCGCCCCCACTTCCAGCCTGGGCCCCACCACGGCTCCAGGCTTGCCTGTCGGGGCTGCACACGGTGGTAGCAGCTGCAGGCCCCCTGCTTGCCACACCAAGCAGCGTTTGCTGCTGCTGCCCACCCGGAGCTCATACACTGGGCAGCTCAGAGGTGGCGGTGGCAAACACTGCCCAGCACAGCAAGTGGGGGGGGGGCCACAGCTGCTCCCACT
>NW_005842784.1:272434-278535 GCF_000455745.1 Alligator sinensis | reverse complement strand
TGTGCCTGTTCAGGACAGCCCCATGCGGGCTGCAGGCAGCTGCAGCAGGGAGCTCTGGCCATGGGGTGGGGGAGGAGCCACTTTTACCCGCACTCAGCACCAGCTTGTTCCCTGCTGGGGAGCAGTGGGTCAGGGCTGCACGCTGCCCCCTGGCTCTACTACAGAGCTGAGGGGGGACACTGAGAGTGAGCGGGTGCACGGGGCCTACACTGGTGTTCCAGGGCCAGCGCAAGCGGGGGCCCGAGCAGGGGGGGAGGAGGAACAGGTGGCAGGAGTACAGTGTCCTGGCTGGCAGGGGCTCTATGGAGCTGGGCCAGCTCCCCCCTCTCCCTGATGGTGCCGCCCAGCCCGGCTCCACAGGCCCCTGCCAGCCTGCACCCCACTCTGGGCCCCACCGGTGCTGGGCCTGGGACATTGGTCCCAAGACATTGGGAGATTGGTCCCAAGATGGTGACCAGGGGGCAGGGCACCTGTTAAGGGGCGGGGCTACCCATGCGGCCCTTGACAGCTCGCCGAAACTGGGTAAGCGGCCCTCCACCTGAAATAATTGCCTGCCCCTGCCCTACGTAGTCACAAAATGGGTAAGTGGTGGGGTGGAACTAGGAGCACCCTAAAATCTCAAAATTAAATCACTGAGCCCTTTAAGGAAATGTAAAGGGAAAGGGAGAAATAATACCACTTTCTTTTTTTTTTTTTGATGCTGTTAACTATTTACAAATTTAATTATCTAGATTTAGAACACAGGAATAGCCATCCTGGATTAGATCCAGGATCTACTTAGTATAATATTATTCCTCTAAGTGGGGCAAGTATTAACTTTTTCTAAAGAAGAAATCCTTCCCTAGGTAGTTATAGGGTGAATTGCCTCCAAGCAGATATAACTCCAAGTCTTTAGTACTTAGAGGTTTCCTTCAGCCAAAACCCAAATATTTATGTCCCCTTTATTTTATTCAAATGTTTACTCCTTCTGTGATAGTTAGGATATTCATCTTATCCATAGAAAAGATAAGAGCCTCAAGGGCACCTCAAGAAAAGAGGTTCCACAGTCTATTCATATATTGCATTAAGAACAATTTCCTTTTGATTGGTTTTTAATTTGCTACCTCAAAGTTTAACTGAATGTTATAAGAAAGGAGGTATTCTATTCACCTTCCTTATACTAACCACTGTTTTATATACACCTAACATAAACCAATAACACATTCTTGTTCAGTTTGTGAACTTCAGAACAGAAATTTTCTTTGAAGACTTCGAAAATACTGCCTTTCTTTCCCATGAAACTCTTTAGGGCTGTAAAAGACTCAAAGACTCTCTTAACTTTAAGATTTATCAAACCTTTGAGAATTTGAATAGAGATTCTTCCATACCTCATAATATTACTTCCCTGTAAGAATTATCTGCCTAGAAAACCAGTATTAAGAAAGCCAGCCTGCATTTTTACCTTCTTTGAATGTCACTGATCAGCTGGCATCAAAGAAAAGATCAAGCAGCATCAAGCTACCTCTTTTCAGAGTACCAATTGCTCTGCTGGCCACCATAGGTCTTAGACAATAGCCTGAGAAACAATTAATGAAAAACTAAATGGTAAAAACAAATGAAAAATCTCATGCTCTAGTATTGCTATTGATTTGTAAATAGGTCTCACTATTGAAATCAGTGGGGAGCTGTTATAAAACAATGGCCCAACATGGCTGCTAATCTGCTCTCTCAAGCAGGCTTCTATAGGTTACAAAAATAAGAAAAGGGCTGGCTTTCATTATTTTTTTAATACTTCTTGTTTCTCTCTCATCTGGGTGTTTAAATTAAAGTACTTCATATCAGGCTGTCAAGAGGAATTGAAGTGAACATCTACAGACTGTAGCTGTACTTCAGCAGAAATTTTCTTTCTGAAATAATGTCATTAAGTTGATCTTTGTAATGTGCTATGCAGCGTAGCTCTTAGTGTGTGTCATAAGCCTTACACCAATGCTAGTAGCCAGTTTGCAAGTACAAAGCACAAGTCTTTAGGTGTGCATAGAAGTTGCTGTTTTGTGATTTAAAGCACTTCATTGCTGTGACTTACCAGAAGTGGATGGCTTTACAGCATTTTAAAAAGGGGTACAGCGCTTTAAATTAACCCTTGTTAAATGAGGTATTAAATGTGAAGCACTGTATTTTATAGCACTTTAGCAACCTACAGCACTTTAAATAAGTTCTGTACAATGGTCCAATTTTTGACCAATGGAGAAGCCCCAGGAGGCTGCAGAGCACCCCTGCCTCCTAGCCTGGAAGGTGCAGGGAGGCTCAAAAGTCCCCCTGCACTTCCCCCCATACATACACACACACACACACAAAACACTGCACTTCTGTCATGTTTAAGAGCGTTGTAATGTTGGGTATGTATAGACATTCAGGAAGGTTAGGGGGAGATCAGATTGAATTAAAAATGACCACTCAATCTAAAGTAAGTCAGGATGGGGGGAAGTTAGCTGGGTAGGGAACTCAAGGGGCAAGCAGGGTCCACAAGGGGACTGCAGGGGGAACTGGGGGGACAAATGGGGTGTATGGGGGGATCAGAGGGATTGTGGGGGATAGCAGTGTCCATGGAAGAAGGTCATGGGGGCTGGAAGGTTTGGCACGATTGGGAAGGCTAGTGGTGTCTGCAGAGGGGCTTGGGGGGGATGGGAGGACTCTCTCCGCCCACATGGACCAGGGGCTATTTTTAGC
The DNA here is from genome assembly GCF_000455745.1 of Alligator sinensis. NCBI lineage: Eukaryota > Metazoa > Chordata > Crocodylia > Alligatoridae > Alligator > Alligator sinensis. Next base: position 275,829 of record NW_005842784.1, on the reverse strand, counting down.
CCCCCTCCCACCACCCACAGACAAACAGCCCCTGGTGAACCTATTTCCCTGATTCTGCCCACCCCTCCCTCCACCCCAACTTACTTTGATCAGGTCCTGGCACTGGTGAACACTGATAAAACCAGGGCTGGGAGCAGCTGGCAGGATGGGGGATTTGGCAGGGTTGGTGAAAGCTGGCTGACTAGTCTGGGAGTGGAAAGGGTATAGGAAAAGCGCAGCCCCAAGCCTGGGTCCAGCAGCCAGTCGCTGGGCTTTCCGAGCCTCAGCACGACACTGGAAACTGTACAAAAGTTCAGTTAGATTGGTCTTACCAGACCCAACCTAAGTTAGACTATGTTGGAGGCAGGGTTAACTTAGATCAGGTTAGTCATTTTTAGACCATCTAAACTTCCTGAACTTCACACTTAGATCCACTTAACTAGGGATCTAAATATAGGGTCCACACCTTGGCAAACTAAGTTAGATCAGGTAGCCATTTTAACACAATCTAACCTCCCTGAATGTCCATATGTACCCTTTACAGTGCTATAAAAATGCTTTAAATTACAGCACTGTAAAATCTGCATGGAGCACTTCTGTACACACTATTAGGGCTCTTGCTGTTAATTCCTCTGTGCTGAGGAGTCTGGCTGCTCTATGGAGAAAAGTTTGAAGATTATCAGTGCCCAAATTAATATCAAAGAAACCTTAGATTACTTAGCATTGTTTAGTTACTCAGGGCTCTTGTACACATGGTTGCGCCAAAGCGCCCGGCACTGTGATGCATGCATTTGTATAAACGGTGAAATGTGTGTCAGCACTGAGAAAATGGTGGCAGCGCACTTTTGAACTAAAACACATTGAAGGTAAACTAAAACACAGACGTGCACCACTGCCATTTTCTCAGATTAATCAAGTCTGCTCCAACACACAATTTCCAGCACATCAGAGCAGACAAATGTATGTGTATAAATGCTCTCAGTTACTTAGCACTGTCTACTACTAATACACTGCTTTGCAAAATGAATCAAAGTTATACTGCCAGAGGCTCATTCACCAATCTGAAGTCATAAGGCCAAATGCTCTCAGCATAAATTGGTACTAGCTGCATTAAAGTCAAGAGAGTTAAGGCATTAAAACAAAAGTAACTGAATGGAAAAATCAAACAAAGTAGTTTTTCGGTATTCTTGTGCTCACTTCTCTGAGCAAAATTACCAGTGCAGCAAAAGACAAATTTTGTAGCTTGGAACTCCCTGTTCATAATAGCCCCTAAAAGAAACAAATGACTTCAGCCTGTCTGACTTTTGAAGGACCCCAGCCTGGATTCTGTTTATACCAACACAGACTGCACATCACATTGTTAATTTAATTAAGTCAGTGTTTTTACTCACAAATAACTGACATTTGGGGAATGCAGTTATTTCCCAGGGAACTCAAGGAAAAAATTCTTATCAAGTTTAACAGGGACAAGATCAGACCCTTTAGGTGAATGCATTATTCAGACCTTGTAACTGATTCAACTACAACTCAAGTGAATAGGAATTTGCCATGTTGCAAGACATCTGTTTATTCAGTGGATGAAGAGTGAACGCTTTCTAGGGAATGCACAAAGTGGAGTTCATAGCATGTAGCATAATATAACATTAATTGCAATGAACCTTGACTTCAGAGATACTGGATAGATTATGCAATGCAATAGGCACGCAAATAAAGATTTAATTTCTGCTAGCAGCACCATCAGTAGTTAAAAACAGCTGGGTGAACATGACAGTGTTAAGTGAAATGATCAAATTATACTGAAATGACTCAGCTCTGGGTAAGCTTCCAAAAATTAGCATCACGTGACACAAAGTCAACAGATTCTGGATTGTGAAACAGCCTTCAGCTATGGAAGTAAATTGTGATGTCAGCAGGGAAACCTATAGAATGAGCAGCTATGGACAATCTGAAACAGTACTAGAAGGGTATAGTAGAACAGCACATGGCTTGGCTCTTTACAAAAAGCAGTGCTTTGATGTGGCAAATTAAGGCTGTCATTCAATTAGCCTGCTAATCCTTGTCACTTGGTATAGTGAGCTGCGAGGCTAACAGCTATGGCCTGAGCCAAATACATTGGTTGTACCGGAACGGCTTCTGGTACACTTCCAGGTGTACTGCCAAGCGTGCTAGGGACCCCCAAATGCTCCTGTGGGATTCTCCATTCACCCCACCATCTCAGCGTTCACAAGCCTGGTACCTTGAGAGTCTCCTGATTTGACTCAGATTCAGAGATTCAGTTGCCAAATCAGGCCAAATCTCCGCTGAATCAAATCAGCCCTAATAACAGGCCAGTTGTTCAAGATACATTCTGCCAGGTACCTTTTGAGACATTCCACCACTGATGCATATTTATGGGCGCCAGAAGACAAAGTTCACAGCCAAAGAACAGGAAGTAGAAAATGATTTTGAATGGACAAAGTGGTATCATGAACAGAACAAGTGGATTATTTGTTTACAAAGAGACTATCAGAAGATTGTGCAGGATGTGCATATGATTGTCTTAGAAGAAGAAATGATGTGAAGTTACTTCTGCAAGAGTTCAGGGGTGGCAGGCAGGCAATGGAGAGCATTCATGCAGGACTTCTTCACAGGTACACTTCTATACACTCTGATTAGATCTCACCCTCTGGTTTGCATAATCAGAACACATTACTGAATAAATACACAGTTTGAAAGTCTTTGCATTGAGATTGAAGGCTAACATCATCACTAACCAGTGCAGGAGTCTGCAGTACTGCTATAATTACTGCAAAGTGTTTTCCATAACCCTGTTGGGAATGCAAATCTGTATATTTTGTCCACCATAATTACTCTAATTAAATTGCTCCTGTGTCCAATTTTCAAACTGTTCACCAGCAACAAAGGTATGAACTCGGCTTCAGGCTCCCTTCGGCGTAACATTTCTAAATTTAAAGGAAGGAGAAGTAAAAAAAATAAAGCTGTCAAACTGCCAGAAAGGAAAACGTCTGTTTAGAAGATGTCTAAGCAAATGTTTTTGAATACTTTCCCTCCTTCCAATCAAATCCTGTTCTCACTGAAGTCAAAGGAAGCTTGTCCAATGGCTTCAATGGAAGTAGAACTGAGCAATTTTCTCTGATCACTTTCCCTTTCCTTATGTCAGAAAGGCCTATTTCCATAACTGTTAGATGTGTGTATTACATTGCTTGTTTACACTGAGCAAATCCAGGCAACTGAGAGAATCTTTCCCAACCCAGATGTGATACAAAATACAAACAGAAATGGAGTCAGTTATTTTTAATCAAAGCCTTACTGACTACAAAGAAAGGAACCTACTGATAGGAAATAACAGTGATGGAAGGAAATGAGGAGTATTAGAAGTTGCCACCATAGAAGGTAAAAGGAAAACATAAAACATG
>NW_005842784.1:270448-272424 GCF_000455745.1 Alligator sinensis | reverse complement strand
AAGAGTAAAGTAAATTAATATAAAAATAAATAAAAGATGAGGAGTTGGGACTGTAGAAGGCTGGAGCAGGCTGCATGTAGCAGAGGCTGCCACCCAGCTGCAAGCAGTGAGGCTTAATTGCATGCCTGCCTAGAACAGCAGGCTGGGGCACGCTGCATGTAACAGAGGCTGCAGTCCAGCTGCAGGTGGTAAAGCAAGACTGCATGCCAGCCTAGGAAGACAGGGCAGCTGATGAGGATAACTGGCTAAGTTAAAAGCTTCCAGGGGAGGCAATTAGGAGGCAAAAGTTACAGTACCAAGCCAGAACACTCTTGCTGGGTCTAGGAAAAGACAGCAGGGTATTAGTTAACTCTTTGGTGTTGATGTTGTTGTGTGATGAGTTACTATGTACCCTGTGGGGCAAGTTGGCCCCAGGAAAACAGTGAGAGGTATAAACAGACAACCTGCTAAAAGGACTCTTATTTTTTAATATTAATGCATAGACTCATAGAAAAATAGGGCTGGAAGGGACCTCAAGAGGTCATTTAGTCCAAGTTCCTGCTCAAGATGGAAAAACCTTTATAATTTAATAAAAACCTCAATACAGCCAAAGCAAAAAACTTCCAGTCTGTTCCAATGAAATACCATAGAAAAGTCAAGGATTTGCAGCAAAATTCAGCTCAGGCTTACTGATGAGTACACATGGCCCTGATAATACCCCTTAACAATAATGTAGAGAGGGAAAGTTAGCTGTGTTAGTCTTAAGGCAGGGTAGGAAGGAACGAGACTCTGCTGTTTCTATGACTAGTTCAAAATCCAAAACATAAGCCTATAAAATCTCATGGGCTCAATGGCACTCAATCCATATACATCAGGTTTAAATTCTGATCTGTACCTTAAGAGAGATGACTATATTAGCATTAATCAAATATAGCATTTAATCATTTGAAGCTCTTTTCATCACATAAATAAATTAGAAATAAAAAGGATCCTCCCCCTACCACTTAGAAATGTCTGTAGGAAAAAAAAAATAAAGGAAGACTTATAATCTACTTCTTTTAGGTAAATCAGATTCTTCAAGATTTATACCAATATGACAAAGTCTCACAAAACTAAATATTCCAAAATACTCTAAAAGGAGACTGCACCTGTTTGTCAATGTGTATGTGGTCTCCAGCTTCTTTTCATTTTTCTTAAACTGTTAATCTGTTCTTCTTCCACTAGTACAGCCCAGAATCACAAATACTGCCAGTACCACAGGTACTGATACAGTATGACGGATGATAAACATTCAGTGCAGTTAAGTACAATAATTATGCTCTGTTCTGTCAACCTGGAGACAATCATATCACTTTAATAAGTTCTTCCATTCAGAGGAGGACTTCTTACCCACTTTAGGTAGCTCACTGCAAGCTCAGGAAGAAATTTAACTCTTACACAGTCCTCAATCCTATGATCCTTAATACTCAGGTCTTTTGGTTCTCCTCTTCCTTGGCTCTTCTGCACATATATCTGACGCAAGCAAAGACACCTTTTTCTTTTGTGTTCTAAAAATAACCTGAAGCTGCCAGGGTGAATGATATTGCATCTTTGTGTAGATTTATTTTCTGCCAAAACAGGATCCACTTATATTGAAAAATGACCTATTACAAAAAAGGAGAACCTGAGGCTCCTCTAGGGTCATCATCTTGTACCTGATTTCATTTGACCCAGTTTAAGGAAAGCTGCAGTTGTCAAGGATACAACATATAAAATGGGATTTTCCTGCCACTGCTCAATTGTTTATATTGGAAAGCATACTTCTAACTGAGAGAACTGTAATCCTTTGATCCCGTTAGCTACTCTGACAGCTCCTGTACAAATTCTCCTGAACACCTGCCACTATTAGGGCTTATAGGATCTGCCAGCACAATAGGTAGCTGGGGAACAGCAACTGTAAAACAAAACCATGTTTTTGCTGAATATTCAGACCTCCTCTTCATGGGGAGGGGGAAGAG
>NW_005842784.1:263683-270438 GCF_000455745.1 Alligator sinensis | reverse complement strand
TCAGGCTTTCATATGGCAAGCTAGTTCTCTTCCAGGCCTTAGCTAGGAAATCCACTTAAGTCAGATATGGCACAAGCAAGTCTTCATTATACAGTTGCAATGAATGACTCTATATTATGTAAAATAGAATAGTACGGAGAAGTGCAGGCTCGGGATGACTTGGTGGCAGCCTATAAATATATAAGGGGTATGCATCAGGATCTGGGGAATGCCTGTTCACCAGAGCACCCCAAGGAAAGACAAGGTCCAACAGTCACAAACTCCTGCAAGACCATTTTAGGCTGGGCATAAGGAAGAACTTCTTTATTGTCCAAGCCTGGAACAGACCCCCCAGAGGTGGTGCAAGCACCTACTCTGTACACTTTTAAGAAACATTTGGATGCTTATCTGGCTGGGATCCTTTGACCCTAGCTGACTTCCTGCCCCTTGGGCAGGGGACTGGACCCTATGATCTTACAAGGTCCCTTCCAGCCCTAATGTCTATGAAATCTATGAAAATAAATGCGTGTTACCTTTTAGTCAAATAGCATTTTTTCCATCAACAAACCTCAAAGCACTTTATCAATGGGGGCAAGCATTGTTATTGCATTTTAAAATGAAAGCCTACAGTGGTAAAAGGAAATGGCCAAGGTCAAACATAAAATCAACAGCTCTTTGATGCAGGGTCCAGTTCTCCTGACTCCTATGTTCAGAAAACTAGAAATAAACAAAGACGGGGTATGAGGCGCTAGACCTTTTCTCTACTGTTTTGAGATTTACCTTCTCTCCCATACACTTGTATCCTCTTTCAGAGAGCAGTTATATCTGGAATCTCTCTATAAAGCTGGAGAGATTATTTTTATATAGTTTTGCAATTTTCATTAGTTTCCCCTCTAATTTTCTCTCTGATGGAATGCAGTAAAATGTTTTTTCCCCACAATAAAAAAAAAAAAGAAAAAATTCAAAATTTTAACTTCTAATTGTGAAGCCTTGTTCTCCTTGGAATTAGTCATTTTGCAAACGAAAAGGCAGAAAGACAGATGGACATACAGGCCAAAACAATATCTTCAAGTTCTTCTGCTAGTGCTTCTTTACTGATTGTGGTTTGATATGAATTAATTTCCAGCAATGGAGTATCTCCCAGGGCAGGAGAAAGAGGATGGTTTTGCGGTTAAGGAGCCATGCTAGGATGCAAAAGGTCTGATTTTAATTTCTAGGTCAGCCACAGACAACTTATGTGACCTTAAGCAAATCACTTAATTTCTGTTGAAATCATGAACTTTGGATCAGGCTCTACCTAAACAAAATGTAGCAGAAAGCTAACTTTTACCTTTTGCCTTTTGGCAGGCAGCACAGGTAACATTTAAACTCTGTTGAAGAACTCACCAATGAAGTCTCTCTATTTAAATAGTGTGATAAATCAAGCCCTACTGAATATTCAGTAACATGACGTTAGAAAAAATATTTTTAATTGCAATTATAGGTCCGTTCTGTTGTATCCCTTGATGTTTTCCTAATAGACACACATTAATTCTCTTTGACTTGCAGACACATAGACACACTCCTAACAGAAAGAGAAACATGTTACAGCCAATCGAAGGGAAAAGGGAAGTTTCCTCATGCAAAGCCTAACCTGATTAAAAAATGCGAGAGGCTAGGATTTCTTAGCATAGTATCTTTTATTGGGCCAGCTATGTAGTTGGGATAGAGTTAGGCAAGCATTTGAATGCAAGACATTCTTCCTCAGGTCTGCCAGATCTTCCAGATCTGAGGAAGAACATCTTGCATTCAAAAGCTTGCCTAACTATCCCAACTGCACTGTTGATCCAATAAAAAATATATATATATTTTTTAGATCCCAGCCTGTCTGCCCTGCACCCACTGCCAGGAGCACCAGACAGAACTAGCGGGCAGGGTCTCCATGGAGCCACATGGGCAGGCAATGCTCAGCTGGATGGATGGGATGGGGCCGTGTCTGGGTAGGGAGCAGCATCTGGGAGCAGGACTGGTGGGGTCAGGGCAGAGGCTAGGAGCTTGGAGCAGTAACAGCACAGGGCAAGGGCCCAGAGCAGAGCCATTATCTGCTGCCCACATGTCCCTGTGATAGGTGCTGGTTTTGCAGGCAGGGACATACTGGGGGCAGATCCCATTTACATTTCCCAGGTCCAGCATCAAGCACAGCATGGTCACTTCCAGACTTGGGGACCTAGAGCATGGATTTCATTTACATTTCAGCTGTTTAAAAAAATGAGAAGTCAAAAATCTCCCATAAGAATCTTCGTGGAGGAATGCAGTATCTCTTTCAAACCATTTAAAGAAAGACAAAATAACAGAGTAAAGACTATTTCTATACTTTAAAGCAAATATTCTAAATAACAGAGATTCATATAGTTTTAATTGTTTAGAAACATAATGCCTTTTCAATAATAAGCATGTGCATTATTAAATCTCTCTTTGTAGAATACTTAGTGATCAATAGGAATCTTCCCAGTTATATAAAATGACAATAGCATTTTATAAGCAATAATCAGTTTCTGACTGTAACAATAATGCCTCCCAAAAGCTCTGTTTTAGCAAAACCATTCAGGATGTTGCAGCTCATTAACAGAATGATACAAATCACCACACTGGTTTTTTCCTAACATTAATGGTGAAAAAGTCAATCACTGGTACAAAAGAAATTACAGAAAAATAATCATGAAGGGATAAACTGAAGCACACTCTTGAACTGGGGAGGCAGGATGCATAGCCACAATTGTGCAGGAGAATCATCAAAAGGCACTCTGCCTCAGCATCATACCTCTCATCATTCCTTAGTGGGCTTGGGAGGACATGCTCTATTAAAACCTTCTTCAGAGGAGCAGAATAGTATTCCCCCAGCCTCCCAATGCTTGAATAAATTTAAAGGCTAATGAGAAGCAAAGAATGAGCCATGAACCCACTTACTCCCAACACCCTTTTTGGCAAGTTGCTCCCAATTTTTTGAGGAAGAAAAGTCATGGTAACAGCCCTCAACTACCCTAAATGCAAGGACAGCAGTTCTGGCTACCCTTGACATGGGCCACACAAAGCTGCTGAGGCTCCTTAACCCCTTTTCACCACTTAGGGTTACATAAGGCCCAATGTGAGCACTCTTGAGGTTCAATGGATAATAAACATCCAGTCTTTCCTTGGCTAGTCACTCCAAGGTGCAGCTGGAAATTTATCATCTAACATTTAAGCCACCTACTTGGCGTATCTACACATGTGCCTGACTGCACAGTTGTATTAAAGCAAATACTAAATGACTGCTCAGTAACCACTGGTACTGCGCAGTAGTGCCGGTGTCAGAGTTCATGCCTGCTGACACTATGTCGCTGTAGTGATAAGCTATGTCACTGTAGCTCATTGCTACAGCAACATAGCATCTCATGTACACCTGCCCACTATCTCTTAACTAGAATCTACTCTTCACCAGACTGGCTGTCAAACTCCATTAAAGTTCAGCAGGTTATATGAGAAGGTTTGGGATATATGTTTTTTGGTTTAAAGCGAGGGTGTCAAGCACATGACCCAAAGGCCAGAATTGGCCTGTTGACCCAGGTCATCCAGCCCACAGACTTCTGTTGGGCTCTGGCTGTGGTAGTGGGGCTTCTTGTGGTGACAGCCAGTGCCCCAGATACAGCAGCACTGAGCAGCACCACATGTAGAAGCCATCATCATGGCCAGAACTGGGACAAAAGACCTGGCTCAGCAGATTTTGGCTGCAGTGGCAGAACTCTTGACTCCAGTGCAGCTACAGCTGCCTGTGCCCCCAGCTCTCACTGGAGCCCAGGCTGCAGTCACAAGAAGCCACACCACCTCCCAGAGCCCTGGCTCTGATAGTACAGTTTCTCCACAGTGCCATGGAGGCTGCCACAATGAGGCTGCATCTCACCAGGATGCAGGCTGCCACATTGGGGACCGACACTGCTGCTCAGGATGCCAGTGCTCAGCTCTCAGATTGCCTTTGTCAGAAGGCCACAAACACCGGCAGAGCAGACAGCTGGGAAGGATCCGGGCTGTCAGATTCATCACAATGCATATTCCTCAGCCAGTCAGGCCCATGTGATGAGGAACATGCAAGCAGCACCAAGGATATGCTAAACTTTAGGCTACAGAATTGCCTGTAGCACAATATTATTGCCACTCCACAGACTGGGGGGGAAGGAAAGAGAGAGAGAGAGAAGGTGATACCTTCCCCTCCAGCACATAACTTGCTTGTGCCTTGGGGCCAGAAATTTGCTTCAGTATGGTTTTTAGTGAAATACTGAAGACTCCATGCAGACAGTTGTTCTTTTTCCTTTTTCTACATTTCCATATATCTATTGACAGATAAAAGAAAATAAGTGGTGAATTCATTCTATCTTACACCTTCATCACAACTTTTTAAACCCACATAAATGAGACACTTGTTGTCAGCACAGATAAAATTCCTGACTTCCACATTGCCTTTAATTACCTGCACTGCGGAGCACAGAATTCTTTGATGTCCATGTTCCAGATGCAAATGTAACTGTTTTAATAGTGAGATGATTGTGGCAGAAACTGCTGAAATTCTTATGACATCAACAGTTAGTAAGTTCATAATCTCTTCCGTACACGGGATGGAAAATAACATTGACCTAGTTTTTATACCCAAGTCATTCTCTTTTAATCAGGATGCCATCTACACATTATTCCATTCACCCTCCATTTTCTTGTCCTACCTCTAACCAATTTCAACTGCAGTATTATCCAATAGCGCATGTAAAAATAGCATCCTTTTCTCTCAGCAATTCTGCTACCTCTATTTGCTCAGAATCATAGCTGCTAACTTTTCAAACAAATTCTTAGCACTTCATAGTCCTGCTTCCACTGCAGAGCCAACATAGCATTGGGAGAATGAGCTGGGTTCTTGTTATCAGTTAAGTTTGGATTTCATGGACTTTTTGATCATAATGTTCTATACCCCCAAAAGAAACCAGGCTCCACTGCACATTAAAGAGATTTATCAGTTGCTACAAAATACTGTTATTTATTGCATGTATACACACACCCCACCAAAAATTAGGGCTCCATTCTGCAAGGCACTGTGCAAACAGTTCTCAATCCTACAGTCTCCTACCCCAGTTCACAATCAAGGGAGACACCAAAAAAAAAATTAGTATAACAGGAAAGAGTCAGAATCCTAGAGTAAGAGACAGCTCCTGCTGTGAACAGTTGATAATCAAGTAGATAAGGCAGACAAAAGGCATGAGAAAGGGATATAAACATATACACAGAAGGAACAGAATGATGATTTGTACACAACCTACTAGGCTCATTAATTATTTTTTGCTTGGTTACTTTAAAATATAAGCAAGAAATACCACTCAGAATTATTTTGTCATTTTTATCCAAGTGTATTATATTTTTATACAGTAAACATCTGTGGGTAAGTAGGAAGGTAACCAAGGACTGCATGCTTACCATTTTTTTAAAAAAGGGCTTCAACATCTAGCTTCAAGAGAAAGCTGAGGGCTACAAATTCCTGTTGGAGAAAGGCACCTCCCCACAGCCTGGATTAAGACACCTAAATCCTAGACAGGAGATGGATTCAAAGCATGCCTTTCTGTGGTATTTTCTTCCCTTTGTGGATATAGCCCTTCCTACATATGTTTAATTTATTATTCCTCAGTTCTAGGTTGCACTGTAGCTGAACTAGTCTTACCAGTTCAGTGCCAGATTGTCCTCCATTTGCTGCACAACCTTAGCTGTGTGCCAATGAACTAGGCAAACATTTTAAGTACATTTCATTCAGTCCCTTACCATCTGAGCAGGGAGTTCAGTCAGTTGTTCAGTCCATCACTCATTAGGGGAAAGGTTCAACTTGAAACCACTGCCAATTTTACACCTCTGGAACCTCAGCTTAGTCAGGGAAAGTAGCCTTCCTGGCTTTATAATCTGCTGCCTTGTCCTTATCCACATTTTCCTTTTGTGCCTCTCCATTAAAAATGATCTGGAGAGTTAATGACTTTTTCCTCCTTGGAGCTGCAGTAGCTACCTGCTTGACAGTGACCAGCTAAACTTCTATGTTAATTTCTGATCCCCATTTGGAAAGGGGGAAAGTTATGACTTACTGGCAGTCAAAATAGTACGTTCATGTTAAAGAGTCTCAGAAGTCTGTGTCCCAGGAATTGTTACTTTGAGCTGAACCCAGAATTTAGAGTGACTTGGAGAAACTCCACATTTCCAGAGAAGGATCCTCAATCTGTTACCTTGATTCAGAAGGGAGGAATAGGACCCCTACTAAATGGGCAGAAGCAATTGGTGACGGACAGGGGGGACAAGGCTGAACTCCTCAACGAGTTCTTTGCCTCAGTGTTCCTAAGTGAGGGGCATGACAAGTCTCTCACTAGGGTTGTAGAGAGGCAGCAGCAAGGCGCCAGACTACCATGCGTAGACCCTGAGATGGTGCAGAGTCACTTGGAAGAACTGGATGCGTTTAAGTCGGCAGGCCCGGATGAGCTCCATCCAAGGGTACCGAAGGCACTGGCCGACATCATTGCACAGCCACTAGCAGGAATATTTGAACGCTCATGGCGCACGGGCCAAGTCCAGGAGGACTGGAAAAGGGCCAATGTGGTCTCCATTTTCAAGAAGGGGAGGAAGGAGGACCCGGGCAACTATAGGCCAGTCAGTCTCACCTCCATCCTTGGCAAAATCTTTGAAAAAATTATCAAGGCTCACATTTGCGAGAGCCCGGCAGGACAAATTAGGCTGAGGGGAAACCAGCA
>NW_005842784.1:262900-263338 GCF_000455745.1 Alligator sinensis | reverse complement strand
GTGGACATGCTGGAGGGCAGGGAACAGCTGCAAGCAGACCTGGACAGGTTGGACAAGTGGGCAGAAAACAACAGAATGCAGTTCAACAAGGAGAAATGCAAAGTGCTGCACCTAGGGAGGAAAAATGTCCAGCACACCTACAGCCTAGGGAATGACCTGCTGGGTGGCACGGAAGTGGAAAGGGATCTTGGAGTCCTAGTGGACTCCAAGATGAACATGAGTCAGCAGTGTGACGAAGCCATCAGAAAAGCTAATGGCACTTTATCCTGCATCAGCAGATGCATGACGAATAGATCCAAGGAGGTGATACTTCCCCCCTATTGGGTGCTGGTCAGACCGCAATTGGAGTACTGCGTGCAATTCTGGGCACCGCACTTCAAGAGGGATGTGGATAACCTGGAGAGGGTCCAGAGAAGGGCCACGCGTATGGTTAAGGGC
>NW_005842784.1:245941-262551 GCF_000455745.1 Alligator sinensis | reverse complement strand
TCTGTCCTGCCTATGCAGGGGGTCGGACTCGATGATCTATTGAGGTCCCTTCTGACCCTAACATCTATGAATCTATGAATCTATGATTCAGAAGGATAGTTATCACAGAGTTCAACAAAGATCCCTGTGTGTCCCCACAGTTCTGTGATGGATCTTGTACAAGAATCTGAATAGAACAGGGGTGTAGGTTGTAGCCGTGTTGGTCTAAGGACATAGGAAAACAAAGTTATTTGGGTGAATCTGACATCTTTTATTAGACCAAATAGCTGGAAAACAGCATTTTCTGTACCCCAGAACACACTGAACAGATCTGCACCATGTCATAACATAAAGTGCAAAACCTGCCAACACATCTCCACTACCCCCACAATTACTATATCCCACAACAGAGCCATCAGTATTGCTGGATCTTATAGCTGCACCTCCAGAAATATAATATATCTCATCCAAATGCCCTGATGGAAAATACGTAGGAGAGACCAAACAACATCTGCGCACCAGAATGAATGCACACTGGAAATCTACTGAAGACAAGAATACCCAATTACCTGTGGGGGCACATTTCTCACAAGAAAACCGCTTTCTCTCCAATCTCTCAGTTCTAATCCTCAAAGAGAAGTTACAATACACTTTTCACAGATGAGCCTATGAACTTCAGTTCATCAACTTCCTGGATACAAAAAAATCATGGACTAAATATAGACATTGGATTTATGACACATTATAACCTGCCTGACATCTGACTCCCCAGGTACCTCTCCGCTATTTATCTGATACATTCATCCCCCTTCTCTCCCCTCCACCCCCCACCCCAAGCCGGTCTCTCACCCTCTCATCCGCTGACTCCTCAATTTACACCTTGCCTTTCTTCCATGCATACCAGCCTTTGGCTTCTTTCCTATTCATTCCATCCAGGAAGACCACACATCAACTGCAGATGCTTCCTCAGCCTGACAAAGGGTTTTTAAACCTGAAAGCTTTCTAAGAAAAAAACATTTCCAACTATTTAAGTTGGTCTAATAAAGATATCAGATTCACCCAAAGAACTTAGTCTGAATAGAACAGAAGTATTCACCAATACCTGCAAGCCACTGAAACACAACCACCTACAGAGCAACATCCTTCAAACAGAGCCTAGTAACAGATCAGGACTGAAAATGAAGAGGATCAAAATAAAATTATGTAGAGATGTTTAGGCAGGCAAAATGTAATTACTCAGGAAAAAAATTAGCTAGGCCACCATACTTACTCTTGTAGTGTTTCACTGGATTTTCTGTGATCCTGGATTCAACTGTACATCTTCTCCATGATGAGTGCCCCAGAATACCCTGTAGCATCATGCTCTGCCACACTGGATCATTTGACCAGCTCACCATTCTACACAGTTTCTTTGTAGTTCTCCCATCCAACCATGGAGCAGAATTGTCAGTGCAACCTGATGGGTCCTAAGCACTGGCCCATATTAGTTTTTAGTATGAAATATAGGGTTTTTATTTTAATGTTTAAAGTGCAAAGAATACTTTTGTCAAGGTTTGTGTGTTTATATTTTCGTGGTAGGCAAGACTGTGAAATTAGACATTGCTTCAGATAGACTAGTCCTATTCAAACATCTTGACAACCCATTTGTGATCTGATGCTAAATTTGGTTTCTATATCCTGCAGATTGGTATTCCAACAGTTTGATGTGCTCAAAGCCTACATTCTAGTCATGGTCTTGACATAAAGAGCTCCTTCTTAGAAAGTAATTTTATATTGTATATAGCTGTCAAGTTAGGTTTATGGCTACTTATGTACAGAAATAATAAGTGAAATACTTCTATCTCCATTTCTCAGTCTATTCACAACTATCATGGTACTATATTGTACGTACTACACTATTATTATGTATCAGAACAATAATATATTGTGACATTAGAGCTACAGCCGTTTGCAACATGCCATACCACTCAAAGTGAAAGGCACATCATAATATTGCTTGTCAACTACAGCTTACTTCAAAAAAAAAAAAATCGAGATGAAGACAAGGTATTTCACTTCACTGAAAAGCGTTTCACAATATATACAATCTGTGCATCATCCTTACTTCTCAAACATCTCATATTCTAGTCCTAAAATTACTAAGGTTCCACCCACATTTGTAGACCCCCACTTCAAAGCACTTTTCTGTCCTCAATTGCATTGATTCTGGTGTATTTATATCACAAAGGCAGAATCACTGGAATTAAGGGCATAGACATTTCTTATTTTGAAGGAGAGAGTTTCCAAACATCTGGATTTTCCCATATTAATGTTAGCATATCTTTCATTTTGAGTCTCCGTCATCTGTTGGGACTTGGAAAGATGGAGTAATATACATCCTCCACATCATGATGTAAACACAAAGGGATTTTCCGCCCAAGTTGAAATTCCTGGTTTTAGTATCAGGTTCTTCCCTGAAAAAGGCAGGGAATGCCCTTGGTAACAAAGCTTCAGAGTTGAGAGACCAAGAAGAAATCGAGACAGAATGCAGATGCCATACAGCAATGCCTGGCCTCCCCATTCCTACCCCCACCCCGACCCCTGAGGGTCAAGGGAAAACTTGGGAGTTGAAGTTTCCTGTGGGCTTTGGAGGATAAACCTCGTATGCACTCTGCTGCACCCAAGGGAGTTACCCAAAGGAAGGTCTGAAATGAACCTCATGGAGGACTCTGTGCCCTAACACTGATTTTATTTTTGCATGCATGCAAAAGGTTTGATCTGTTTACAATACTTACAAGTGCCTGTCAATGACTAGAAAAATATGCTATAGAATTCATTAATTTATGGCTCCAAGTTCTTCAGAAGGTGTGACAGATACAAAAAAAGTGAAAAATGTTTACAACAATCATTACTATTCCATTGAAATCAGTACAATTTCATACAATTACAGTTTGAACATGACCCAAATGCTTGAGTACTGGATTTTTGTCTAAATGCTAGGCTCCACAAAACTGCTTTCAGCTAGTCCGTAAAATATGTTCCAAATGTTTCAGACAAAAAACATGTGACTGACAGGATAGTAAAGGATAAAATTATTTCCTATTTTTCAAATGTTTCTTGGTTTTACTGACCTCAGGACACAAACACATAAAGGAGTGACCACATGACCTAATACACCTTTTGGGAAAATTACAGTATCATGAGAGTGCAACAATGTTGAGTGCTGGCAGCTACCAGTTCTCCTTCTGACATGAACTGTTCATTTTTTCAGCACTCTTCACGTGAAGATATAAAATCAGATGGAAGCCCTTCATGCATATTTTAAATGCCTGTGAAAATTTAATTTGCTTTAAATCTGATTTGTATCTTGAAACATTTCTTGGCTAAAAAAAATGGAGCCATCATATAACACACTGTTAAGCTTTAAGATCTCACATGAAAAAAGATACCTAGATTGACAACATTATACTTGCATGAGAATACTAACTACATCCTCCCCAGAGCAACTTTCTTGTAAATGGCTAGAAGCCAAGAGTTACAGGATATTCCAGTTGATTAACTAGTACCTTTGAGAGATTGTGATTACAAATCACTTTAGCCTGAAATACTTTGTTATAGTAACTCGAGAACTTTCCATCACAAGATACAATTGACTTGAAATCTATTGAGAATAGTATCTTTTAAACAAAGAGAATCCTACAGGAGTATTCCTATTTTTAGCCTTATACAAGTGCAGAGCTTAATGTTGTGAACAATAGACATGGACAGCTTGCAGAGGCATTTACAAACCTAATCAGCAGAAAGCAGCATCCTCTGATGAATGCAATAGGCCTATCCATCTCTTAACAATGTACCATTATTCTAGATGTATAAAATGCACTAATCAAAATCCCGGTACACAATGTATAACATAGTAACTAAATCAATAACACTTAAAGGATTCCAAGGGATTCTTATCCTGTAAAAAGTAAAGGATATCTTGAAATCCATGCCCTTAACCAAAATGACTGCATAAATAGTATGACCAGCAGCATGCCCTGAAGGTCAGCAAACGTAGGTTCTGCCAGATTGAATGAATTGCACAAACTGCAGTCAAAGGGCCTCCTGTGAAAATTATCTGCTACTATCCCTAGAACAGTATGCTATCCCCAGTACATTTGAAGGGCATATACATAAACTTAATCCCTGTGCTATTCTTCTAAGTCACCATGTCGATACAATAAAAAACCATTCAAAAACTCTTTTCTTCCTGACATCTTCCTTTCTCCTTAATTAAAATCAACAAATCTAGATACGTAGATATTTATTTAAAAATGAATATTGGCTTTGTGGGACTTTTTAACCTTTTCTTTAGTTCCCTCTCTCTCAGAAAACCAGTTTTTATATATGTAGTTAAGGCTAAAGAGACCTGTCGGAACTTAGCAGGATGAGTCAGAAGACTACCTCTGCACCTCTTCATAAGATTATGAAGCTTGGCAAGCTCAAGGATGTCAGCTGATCTCAACCATTAGAACACTTCATAAGAAGTCTATAAGGTAGGCAGGACACAAGCAGAGTCAGTTTTATAGATTAAAACCAGCACTTTGAAATAAAAGACAACAGTGATCAAAGTGAGGGTCCTTTCAGCCTCTTTGCAAGAGCCTTCACATAGACACAATGGCCGTGTCCCAATGAGCACGGCCATGAGATATGTGGTGCCGCAGACTGCACATTCAGGTGTTCTCTGCACTGCAAGGTAGTAGTGCGGGGGGAGGGGAGGGTTGACCCTGGGAGATCCCGCGCAAAAAAAAAAAGCAGGTGGTGCATGCTGGGGCAGTGCATGCCACCCAAAACCAGAACCTGGCCCACCAGAGCCATGCTTCAGGGGACAGCCAGGCTCCGAGCAGCAGGACTGCCATGGCCGCAGTCTCTCCACAGCCCCCAGGACCCCAAGTAAGGCTGCTGGGGTCAGCACAGTTGCTGGCCCCAGCCTCCCCGCTACCCTACCCAGGGTAACCTGCCACATGCCAGAGGTTGCGTGGCACACACATTCCCTGGGGACAAGCAGCAGCAGCACAAGGTGGAAACAAATATCCACACTCACGTGGATGCAGCCAACCAGAGCATGTTGCAGTGGGGTGACAAAGATGAGATGCTAATAACTGCAATGGGTTTTGTATTTGTAAAACAAGATAAAAACAAATGAAAGGGGTTTGCACTTAAACCATAGCAGTTTGTTTATTTAGTTGGTGTCATCACAGACTTAGTGTCTTCATAGCTGTTCATAAGAGAGAGCTTTCTCATGATGGGAAAGCTGGAGAGAAAGGGTGTGCAAGTACATTAGGGATGAACAAAAAAGAGAAACTACTTAAACGGAGGGGAATATACAATGGTATTATGAAAAAAAAAGGTTTGGTATTGCCCATTAACTTGCATGTTCTTTTTGAAAATCAAGACACTATACACTGTCATGTAAATTCCTTTCTAAAAATGGTGCAACAAGGCTTAGGTCAGGTTAAAGCATATACTATCTCATATGTAATTATATCAGATCTCCCTAGGGCACTATGCTCTGATTCTCTGCACTGTCCATGCACAAGTGTGCCAATTAGTATAGACATGTATCCCACTTAGTAATGGGGAGAACACTGTATGTGGAAATGCATACAAAGAAAAAGTGTGGTAAAATAAACATTTTTATTTTTGGTATCTCAAATAAATAATATAAAATACTGTCAGAGAATGAAGCTTGTTTCAGCTAAAGATAGTTTTACTATAATACAAAATATCCATTACAATTTTTGAAGATATTCATTGAAAGGACCTGGAATAAGAATATGAATGGACCATAACAGTTCACAAGGATCAGCAGAGCTTCCTCATCTGTGAGACACTGCTATTCATTACGATTCAGCCACTTTTGAATTATTCAATAATCATTGTCAGATATGGTTCTTTTTCTCATAAAGTTATACCTCAGAGAGATGGTAAATTTAGTTTAGTCTGAGTGAAGGGAGAGTAAGTATTTGGCTGTCTGTGGTTCCATATTCATTTCAGAAACCTGTCTTTTATCTCTGCAAGTAGACTTGGACAGCACAGCTGGGTTTCTGCCACCAAAGGCAGAAATCTGGACACTTCTGTCCTTTCAAGCAATAAAAAGCTGAGTATCTAAGGCTTCACTGTCATAAATGCAGAGTATAATTAAGAAAAAGGTAATTCATGGGTAGCATCCTCTAGATAGGCTATCTAGGCATTGTTTAATTGCATAAAAATACTTTCCCCAGAAGCTGATGTTAAGCATTTCCATAACATAAAAGCTTCCCCTTCTCCCCAATAGTCACATCACAAAAAGAACAGCTGAGTAAATACTGAGAGGATCTGAGAGACAACCAGGAAGCTTCAGGTAAGATGTTTGCATGTGTGTATCTGATGCAATGACTCATGGATTTCTCTCTCACTGAGAATGAGTTGCATTTGCAATTTAATAAGTCTATGCTTTCTGTATTCAACAATCTCTCTCTCTATATATAATCTTTTAAATACAGTATAATTAGCTGATTTGCTGATGGATAGCTGATGAAGTGGCCCCGATAATCTAAGCCCAATATGCAAACTAGAGGTGAGAACAAATTAGTATTTGGAGGTCTTAATAAGCCAGCATAATCTTTTGGCAATAGTGAAAAAAATCTTAAAATGGCTGGCAGCATGGATTTAAGAAAACTAAAAACATTCGGTGAACTGAAAACATTTTAGTGCACTGCTTGGTTTCAAATATTTTGCTTTTAATTCTTGATAAAAATGGTTAATGACATTTTACTCCCAGTGTTTCCTTTAAAAAATAAATCAATAGGTGAGTATACAAAATATCTGCCTCTTTCACTACCAATAAGCAAGTGAGTATTACTCTTCTCGGGCTTCATATGTGCTCATCAGCAAAGAAACTGATACCCTAATGTAGGAAGAGACAAAGGAATCCCAAATGTAATTGCTGACTACAGAGTTACACCAAAAATACATTGGGACCAGTTACAACTATTCCATGCCTTACTGGGATCACTTAACCTCTTAAGATTATGATGAGGGGGAGGGGGGGGGTCTGTGGCATTTTTGGCTGAGTAAGGAGATGAGATTGTGCTGTTTACTGTACATCACACTATCTAAAAGCATGATATGGTCTATGTATTTTTAAAACATCCTCAAAGTTAATGAGTTTGATAATGCAGCTATTAACTCAAAGCATGTCACAGAAACATTCACACTGCAGTTTTCATTGGCAAGGCACAGAAGCAGAACCTCAGGAGCTAACAGAGGGGGCAACTTCAGCAGCAAACAATAGGACACTGCAGAGAGTGCAGCTGGTATTCTTGAGAAAGGCAAAAGACAGTAACGAAAAGAGAGCAAAGCATTTGGTGCAGAGAGCCAGTAATGGAAAGGAAGAGAAAGGGGAGTATCAGGATGAAAGGCTAAAAGTGGGGGGAAATCTACCAGTGCAGAAGAGGAGGAGCACTGAAAGAAGGCTGAAAGGAGAACTGACACTTTGGGGATGGTAACATAAGACTGAAAATCTACAAGAAAATCCTCTCTTGAACAAGTCTAAGGTTGCACTGTTAAGTGCTCAGAAGTTAGCAAATATCTCATACCTAAATAAAGGAGAACTAGAATGGAAGCCATTAGTCAGTGAACTGAACCCATACCCACTAGGATAGGATAAAATTAAGAATTCCACTGAGTGGCCCTGGTGACCACATGTAGCCACTGGAACCCTCAGTTAATTTTTGAGCATACTGTACACTGTTACCTGTTTAATTTGGCTGAAATTCAAACAAGTTCAGAAAGAAAAAGAAAAGGGTAGAAACTAAGGGCTCTAACCCAGGTTATAAAGGAAACATAGGTTGCATACACACATTCAAATGATCTGGGAGAATTCTCCCAGGTTTGTTTGCCTGGTAGAAAAAACTTACCCAGAGATGCCTGAATAGACATCTGAATGCTGAACCCCTAAAAACCAGAATGTTTTCAGTGCTGATGCTGCACACCCAGGGGGCCCTGGTATACACATCTACGTGTGCTCTGCAGGCTCCCTCATACTCCTAGATATAGATGGCAGCACTGCACAGGACAGCCATAGCTGGCGGATCCAGACTGCTCAGGGTCAGTTGTGTCTCCCTGCAGCAGAAAGTGAGGATTGTGAAGGGGGGCGTGTTCTTCTCCCAGTGATTTATCCCTGGGTGTTCACATGTTATTTCTCTCCTGGAATAGACATTTTTGCTCTGGGAGAAAAACCATGAACATCTGTACACTTGTGCTCTTGGGAAAGCAGTGAGTCTCCCAAAAGAATATGAATGTCTGTACAAGGCCAGAGTGAAGGCTGGATTAAAATTCAGGACTCATAATAATCTGCCCTGTTCTACAGCAAGCAGATCATCTTACCCCAGTTTGCCAGGTGCATATATGCCCACTATCCTATAATTCATCTTTCATTGCTTTGCATAACGTGGAACCAAACAACAATATGCATACCTCATTATCTCTGCTCATTAGACTGCCACTGGGCTCTATACCCTATTTCATAGATTCATAGATGTTAGGGTCGGAAGGGACCTCAATAGATCATCGAGTCCGACCCCCTGCATAGGCAGGAAACACTGCTGGGTCTAGATGACCCCAGCTAGATACTCACCTAACCTCCTCTTGAAGACCCCCAGGGTAGGGGAGAGCACCACCTCCCTTGGGAGCCCATTCCAGACCTTGGCCACTAGAACTGTGAAGAAGTTCTTCCTAATGTCCAATCTACATCTGCTCTCTGCTAGCTTGTGGCCATTATTTCTTGTAACCCCCGGGGGCGCCTTGGTGAATAAATACTGACCAATTCCCTTCTGTGCCCCCGTGATGAACTTATAGGCAGCCACAAGGTCGCCTCTCATCCTTCTCTTGCGGAGGCTGAAAAGGTCCAGTTTCTCTAGTCTCTCCTCGTAGGGCTTGGTCTATAGGCCCTTAACCATACGAGTGGCCCTTCTCTGGACCCTCTCCAGGTTATCTGCATCCTTCTTGAAGTGTGGTGCCCAGAATTGCACGCAGTACTCCAACTGCGGTCTGACCAGCGCCCGATAGAGGGGAAGTATCACCTCCTTGGACCTATTCGTCATGCATCTGCTGATGCACAATAAAGTGCCATTGGCTTTTTTGATGGCTTCGTCACACTGCCGACTCATGTTCATCTTGGAACTGCCAACTCATGTTCACCCTTTCCATTTCCGTGCCACCCAGCAGGTCATTTCCTAGGCTGTAGGTGTGCTGGACATTTTTCCTCCCTAGGTGCAGCACTTTGCATTTCTCCTTGTTGAACTGCATTCTGTTGTTTTCTGCCCACTTGTCCAACCTGTCCAGGTCTGCTTGCAGCTGTTCCCTGCCCTCCGGCGTGTCCACATCTCCCCATAGCTTTGTGTCATCTGCAAACTTGGACAGAGTACATTTCACTCCCTCGTCCAAGTCACTGATGAAGACATTAAAGAGTATCGGTCCAAGGACCGAGCCCTGCGGGACCCCACTGCCCACACCCTTCCAGGTCGAAACCGACCCATCTACCACGACTCTCTGGGTGCGACCCTCCAGCCAATTCGCCACCCACTGGACTGTGTAGTCATCCAAGTCACAGCCTCTTAACTTGTTCACCAGTATGGGATGGGATACCGTATCGAAGGCCTTCCTGAAGTCTAAGTATATGATGTGTATTTTTAAAGATCATATTACAGTTTTATGTTATGTCAAAACAGTTCCTCCTTCTACGGGGTATTATTAATATGCAATAAGTTTATATAAAGTAAGAAAGAAAATGACATATTATTTTGGTTCATTCTTATTAAATACCTCTAAGAAGTACACCTGGGCATTTTTTAAACAAGAGGAATTCACAGAGCAGTAATTTTTAAAAGGTATGCTTTAATTTTAAACTCTGTAACCTTTTCAGTGATTTTGCCAAGGTTGATTTTCTTATTCTATCCCATATTTGTATTCAAAGCTTACCTACTGCAATGAATATTTATTTGCAAATGTTTTAATGAAATAGTCCTTCACTTCAGTAGTCTAGGAAAAGACTATTAATCATCTGACATACCCAAAAACAACCCTCTACTGCCCTTGGCAAACTCATAGGCAAATCAGACTATTACTGCTTGATATAATTGCTCCTAACAAATAAATACAAGGAAGCATCCTGTCATACATATGGTACCATGCATTCTTTGCATAACCTAGTTCAAAGTAGCTAACATTCTTTGCTAAATACTGGACAGTACTTTTTATTCTTAAGTGATTATATATGCATCTAACAGAACATATTTTTAGGGAACACCAGTAAGAATAGACAGATGGGATGAGAGTGCCAATTGGGGTGTAGGAGGGTTTCTGGTCTCTTTTTCTAAATTGACCTTCTAATGATGCTTTCATGGAGGCACAAAGGAATGAGTCAGTACTGAACAGAAGATACAAGCTGTAATGAGTGAATAGGTTTGTTATTTACAGGGTCACCGATTTATAGTTCTCTCTAGGAAAAAAAATCAAAATGATAATTGACTGTCTGGAGTTTTACATCTGACTGATACAGTAATGAAAATAACCACATCAGTGCTACAGCCTTCAGCGCTGAATTTGACTTAATTCAGAATAAAAAGGTGTTTCAGAATAATTTACACCACCAGATACTAATCCACAGGTAAAACAACATGGTTCATGGTTTAAGTCCATTTCAAAATTTGTCTGTATATTTTGCCCCTTTGAAAATGAAAAACTAGTACTGATTTTTAAATGTGGAATGTCAATAAATTCATAACCTGGATTAAATTATTTTGTTGATCTTTACAAATAAACCTCATGTCTTAAATAATTAACTTTAAAAAGTGATTCACTTTAAAATTACCTTTAGTATTTCACTTTAGTAACTCACTTTAAAAAGCGGATCCAAACAGTGCTACATTTAGTCAAGTGTTCTGTCTCAGTTGGTGACCCACACAAGCTGCTTCAGAGGAACGTGTAAAACCAACATAATGGATAAAGAGAGGCTATGCCTTTTTAAATGTGCACAGCCTACAGCTGGCTCAGGCTCTGAACCATAAGATTGATATCCTCTATTGGCTTTTTATTCCAATATAACTGAAGGTATTCTTATTAATTATATCTTTTTTTAAAACACACTTAAGTTCTTAACTGCAGTTAGTCAATGTGTAAAAAGTCATTTCTTTCCAAATGTTACAAATCTGTTGCCTTTTAATTTCATGGAGATCCTATTAACGGAATTTATGATGATACCATTACCCACTTTCCATCTCTTTTATGGCTGATCAGTGTGCATAATAAACTTTACCCATCATCCAGCTCTACTCTTGCCCCTGCTAACACAAATGACCTCTCTCCACTTTCTAATTTCCCAAACTCTGTTTTCCTATGACTTCCTTCTGTCTTAAGAAAGTGTGTGCGCGTGCACGCACACACACACACACACACACACACACACACTCTACAATGGATCAAAGCATGCCACTTACTGTAATTTTGACCAACACTCTTCAGATACCCACTCACTTGTATCTCTAATGATAAATCTTTCAGAAAATGCTATTTGTGGCTTTGGGATTTCAGGTCAAAGTTCTAGGAATTTGGGTAACAAAGTGGCATTTGAAAATCTCAGAGAAGCCTCTAAATATGATGCCCCATTTAAACAGAAACTGATAAAGGAAACATCTGTGAAGGACTGGGGGAATTCAAAGATTAGTGTGGTCCA
The DNA here is from genome assembly GCF_000455745.1 of Alligator sinensis. Classification (NCBI taxonomy): domain Eukaryota; kingdom Metazoa; phylum Chordata; order Crocodylia; family Alligatoridae; genus Alligator; species Alligator sinensis. Next base: position 250,838 of record NW_005842784.1, on the reverse strand, counting down.
TGGGGAACAAGACAAGGAAAGGGGATGTGGAGTAAGGATTTATCTGAATGCTTGGTTCAGAAAATGGAAAATAACAGGTCCTTCCTTCCTGTGTCCTGTGATTCCACGGGTTTCCTTTTTTGACCCTCTCCTCTTTTATCATGTCCACTCTTGGGAATTTCATCTACCATCACTATGTCTCAAATTGTAAGTTGCCAATATAGAAAATGTAATTAAAGCAAGTAAGTGGATGAAATCACCTAGACAGGACTGCTCTGTCTGGAGAAGAAGAAAGAAAAGATTTATTTTCATTCACCCCTTAACAATTCTGTGGTAGCTTAACTGTCCATCTTTGGTACTTAGATATCTCAAAGTGCTGCAGTGCCCCACAATCCTTGCAGTGCCCTGCAATCCTTACGGCAATCCTTCCTCCACCCATGAGGTGGGTAAACACTATTTGCTCATTTTACCTATGGAGAACTATGGTATGGAGAGACTGACTTATCCAAAGCCATACAAGGGGGCTGTAGTAGGACAGAGAACTGAACCCAGAATTCTTGAGTCTCAAGCTATGGCACCAACCACCAGATCGTCCTTCATCTCTTGTTCAGCTTCAAATGGGTCCTTGTTCCTAGCTCCCAAGTATGAGAAACAATTGGGAATAATTTATAAAACTCATTAAAACAAAACATTATGTTAACATCATTTTATATTACCAAAATAGAGCCAACACCTATCCCATTCATATGCTGTATATAACCCACATCTGCTCATCTTTAAAATATCTGTGTCTCATGCTGAGAGATGATCCTTCTTCTCTTTTTGAGAAATGCTGACAGTGCTCCACTAGATGCTACCAGAAATAAATAATACTGTCTTACAAGAAGTAAGTTGCTGAACACACATAGCAATGTATGACCAAGATTTCCACTATTCAAAGGACATGGGGATTTTAGCAGGTCTAGTCATCATACAATTCTTTGCTTTTCCACTGATTTCAATCTCCCTTTTCCTGACACTCAGAGATAGACAAGTCTTCTATAGTTTTAACACTGTATCCTTCAAAACCATCTTTGGCATTATTTTATTGTGTCAGATAATACCCCTCCCCACAAACAACTTGATTTCAAATACTCTCAAGTTTTGGGTAAGATCATATTTCGAACCAAACCTTTAGTGTTGGAACCATCTCTAGATTTTACATTCTATCTTTGCCCATCGACCTGCTTAGACTTATTTTTCTTCATTGCTTTACCTGCCCTTTTACTCCTGTATTATGATTTTACATGCTACTGTGTAATTGACCACTTAGTCACCATTTTAAGTCCCTGGATTTAATTTTTGCTTTATGCACAATACAAAAATTCTTACCTGGGGTTTCTAAAAGAGTAAAAAGTTTCTGAAAAACAAGTTTTAATATGCCTTTTATTCAGTTAATACTGGGATAATGAGAACATTGTTACTAGTGTAGCAGCAGATTTTGAGCAATTCTGCACTTCTTGATCATATACAAATTCTGCTGATATAGCAGAAATACTGCCTGAGAAAAAAACATGCAATCATCAGTACAGCACTGAATTTTCCATTTCTTAATATAATTGTTTCTTTTTTGTCATCCTGATATAGTTTCTCTTAGCACACGTCTATCATTATATTTGTAACCGTTTCCAACTAGATAGAAATGCAAACAAATGTAGAAATCCAATTATTATTGCTGAGAAGGGAGTACCTTTTCTGCTTACCTTTAGCACCGTTATATTCCATGCAAAACTTTCAATGGCTTTGCTTAGTTTTCTTCCTTTCAGACCTTCCTTTGCCCCAAGGTTATGAAGTTCTTCATGTAATTCCATTCCTTAAAAATGGATTGGTATATAATTTAGTTTCTGAAATGTGATTCAGTTACACTGTGGTTTATTTTCCCCCAGACAGTTTTCTGAAAATCCTCAAAACTCCTCCATCTGGTAGTCTCTATATTTTATTTTTATTTATATATACTCCTGCTCTTTCAGGTCTCTGCCCCAGCGATCATCTTATGCCTGCAAAGGACTCAGCGCAAAAATTATTTCTTTAACATTTCTAGTCAAGAAAAGAAGTTGTTCACCTATCTAAAACAATATAGCACTATTTAAGTTTCAATCTTCTACTTTTACCTTTTAAATTTTACATTCAGGGTGACATTCTGGTTTCTTAGTTCTATTGTGTACAGTCATAACTACGGAGTACAAAGTACTCAGTATGGGTACAAGACTGTCATACCATTCTAAATGTTCTTCAAACTGGGTACCCTATATTCAGCATACCAGGTAGAATCGCTGCAGAACCTAGTCCAGTCTGTTTTTCTCTTCTGCCACTACCTCCCTCTTCAATAGACAATTTCATGTCTTTGATGGGCAATTTCATATCTTCACAAGGTTTCAGACGCATAGCTTCTTTCTCATTGATCTTAACGGGAAGTCAGAAGGCATGCAACAAAACCCTTGGACTTCACACTGGTAAATTATTTAATAAACTCTATTTTGCTCTGTCCTTCAGCCAGGAAATTCCACTGGATTTCACTGACATTTTCTGTGGCAGATATCCACAATCCATTGCTGCTGTGGAAATTCAGCAGGTCTAAAAAAACACTATACTGTTTAAATCTATACAGAAATATGGGAGTTGGAGATGGAGAAATCTACTTAATGAGTCCCTCTCAACCAATGATTCTTATGGATCTTGATATCATAAGACACTTTCAAAGTGCAGATGAATGACAATATAAAAATAAATTCACTTTCATATAGAGGCTGCACCTGGTTGCTTACATTCCCCTAGTTTGTACCTGGTGTTAATTTCCTCTCTATAGACACCACATTTTACTTCTCTTAGTACTGAATACCCAGAATTCCTGAAGCCCCTGGAATAAATGAAGCTCAGGTTGAATTTACCTGGTCAGCCTTTCTGTGCGTTTTCCTACATTCCTGATTTTGGTGGCATGGCATTCATGAACTTGAGCTCTGTTGCATTCAAATAAACACTTCACCAGAAATGACAAAATAGCGACACAGAATGCCATCAGGTGGATTAAAAGTTAAATGGAAATACTAAGGAAGGCCTGGAATGGGTGTCATCTAGCAGGAAGGGCAATTGATAAAAGACTGACAAATGCTTCCCTCTATGGCCAAAGAGGCTATGCAGAAAACCCAGAAGTTTCATACTACATTTTGTAAAATGTTGATATAGTCCAATACCAATAAATATCAGATTTTCCTAACAGTTTATATGCCAGTACTTTTCCTGTTCCTTAGTTTTAAGTAACTCAGGTCACACAATTTTTACCACACCTCCTTTAAACTAAGTAAATCCAATATTCTAAATCTGTCAATATTTGAACGATTATCCCAATAGTATGCCTCACACCAAGCAACTTGAAAATCATCTGGCTCCAGTAACTGCAATAGAACTTCAAAATGGCATTAGATTCCTTCATTTCTTCCTTTAAAAAGTCATTAATTTCAGTCATACTTAACTGGACTGCTATTCTTTTTTTTAAATAAATTGCATTTTTCATTAAGCTTTATCAATTAAAAAATGGGAATGCTGCTTTTTTTGCCTATAACATATGGCCTTGATGCTGGTTTTCACAAGCAAGCTGGTATTAAGACTGGCATTAGCTGGGAAAGGAAATTGGGAGTCAAAGGCAAATACTGGGACTATAAAGAGTCAGACACTACTGTTAATCCATACAGATGTCAATACTGATGCCACATGATGGATTTTTTTTTCTTTGTTTTAATTTGCTTTTAAATGGCTAGGAAATCACACACAAATAATCTACATTAAAAACAACACTGCTGAGGTTGCAAAGTAAAGGAGGACAAAGCTAGGACATTGCTGCTGGCACCTTATATCAGTCCTATGTTCAATATATGCATTATAACAGTCCTTAATTATTTCTGTAGACAAGTTCTGAGTGGGAAACAAATCCCAAATGGCAGTGGTCAGTGCAAAATCCAATCATAAAATCATATTTGCTAATTCCAGAAATAGAATCTACTGAGAAAAGTTACAGTATGTTACTCCAGAGCAGACCTGATATGTCTCAATTTATTTCCGATTAATTCTTTGACTCCTCCCCCTAGTGAGGGAGATTCCCTGCCCTCCATCAATGCTGACCTCGTGAAGGAACACCTTGAGAGGCTGGACACCTTCAAGTCAGCCGGCCCTGACAATCTGCACCCCAGGGTACTCAAGGAGCTGGCTAGCATCATAGCTCAGCCCCTGGCATGGATCATCAAGAACTCCTGGCGCTCTGGTGAAGTGCCCAAAGACTGGAAGAAGGACAGCGTGGTGCCCATCTTCAAGAAAGGGAGGAAAGTGGATCCAGCAAACTACAGGCCCATCAGCCTGACCTCTATCCCAGGGAAGTTCTTAGAAAAGATTTTCAAAGAGGCCATTCTTAACAGACTGGCCGACGGCAACATCCTGAGGGATAGCCAGCACGGGTTTGTTGTGGGTAGGTCTTACTTGACCAATCTTATTTCCTTTTATGACCAGGTGACCTATCACCTGGACAAGGGAGAGGAGAGTGATGTTGTATATCTTGACTTTAAAAAAGTCTTCAATCTGGTATCCCATGATCCCCTCTTGGCAAAACTGGCCAACTGTGGCCTCGGGTCCACCACGATCCACTGACTGGGGAATTGGCTCTGTGGTCAGACCCAGAGGGTAGTGGTTGAGGGAAGTCAATTGTCATGGTGCCCTGTGACCAGTGGGGTCCCTCAAGGCTCTGTCCTTGGACCTATATTGTTCAACATCTTCATTAATGATGTGGACATTGGAGTCAGAAGTGGACTGGCCAAGTTCGCCGATGATACCAAACTTTGGGGTAAAGCATTCACACCTGAGGACAGGAGGGTGATCCAGGCTGACCTCGACA
>NW_005842784.1:244292-245332 GCF_000455745.1 Alligator sinensis | reverse complement strand
GGACTCGATGATCTTCCGAGGTCCCTTCCAGCCCTAATGTCTATGAAATCTATGAAATTCTTTTAAAATGGCTGTGAATGGCTGTGTCCAACTTGGTTCTCATTTCTACTGGTCTAAATCTGGCGTGCTGCAGAGTTAGTAAGTAAGATAGCATAATTCCTCTCCCCCCCCCCCCCCCCCCCCCCCAGGCTTTTGCTGTAAAGGATTTTTCAGTGAGAGTGTTTTTAGGAGAAAATGTAAAATATTCAATATAGTTATTTTCCGCAGCCTCCTTCATTCAAGTTGTCCCAGATCAGCAGCATCTTCACAGATAGTGATTCTGTATAAAGATGGTATGTAAACAAGTCCCATGCCTTTGGACAGAAGCTTTCACAGACTTCAAAAGCATTCACAGACTTATTTTGTTGTACAGAAATAATGAAATGCATATGAATTAAAGATATCAATGAACACTGATACGTGTTGAGAACACAAATGAAATACAAAACTAAACTATAATGCAGAAACCAATTCTAAGCCTTCTTTCTGGTGGTCAGCCACAGTAATGATGAAAAGTGCCACAATCTTCACTATAATAAAATTCTACTGGAGAGGCCTGGGCAAAGTACTCAGAATTTCAAGCAGGAGGGGTTAAAGAGTGAAAACCATCCTGCACCAATATTATATTAACAAACAGTCAGCAGTTGTTGTTAAAATGTTTTGTAAAATTCTTCCACTCTAAAGAAGATAAATCTAAAGGATTTACTGCATAGCATTAATTTCACTGTTTACAGAGTGCAATAGGTGTGCGTGACTGGTTTATGCAGTTTACAATTCTGCAAATGCTTATTAAAGGCAGTAGCATTTACAACTGTTTACAGTTTCATTGAGGAATGCTTGAGAGACCTCTTTCTGGGTGGGAATGCTAACACAATCAGTTAGGATCCATAGTAGAAAAGTTTACAATTCTGTAACTAAATCAATTAAAAATTGATCTAATTACACCAGTGTAACACCTAATGTAGATATACCGGCCATGTCTACATGAGCATAGATATTTC
>NW_005842784.1:207629-244282 GCF_000455745.1 Alligator sinensis | reverse complement strand
CCCTAGGGACAAGAAGCAGCAGGACACCTTGTGCCACTGCTACTTGCCCCTGGGGAACGCCTGTGCCACACACCCTCCAGTGTGCAGCAGGTTTCCCCAGGTGCAGTAGGGGAGGCTGGGGCCAGCAACTCTGCTGGCCCCAGCTGCCTTACCTGGGGTCCAGCAGCCTTACCTGGGGGACAAACTCCAGTTTTGGGTGGCATGCGCTATCCCCGCATGCACCTCCCCGCCTTTTTTTTTGTGTGTGTGTGCATTTTTTTTGACCCCAGGACCTCCCAGGGTCAAACAAAAAAACCCAGTGCTGCTACTTCACAGCACAGAGAACACTTCAACGCGTGGTATGTGGTGCTGCAGATGGGTCTGCGGCGCTACATAACGCACAGCCACAATCATTAGGGCAATTTAATTTTTTTCCTAAATTAGCTTCATTGCATTTTTAAAGGTATCTACATTCAAAGTAAGCCAAATTTAAATTGATCTATTAATCTTGGTACAAGTTTTACAAAGAGAAACTCCATGGCAGACTTAACAAAGGAAATAAAGGAAGAAAGAGGATAAAGTCCTGCTAGATGCCAAATATGCTGGCCCATATTATAAACTTAAGTACTTCACTGACTTTTGGCCATTGTGCTCTATACTTGTGGGATGCAAGTCTGTAAAGTCAACTTGGTGTTCACTAACGTGTGTAGACAAAATGAGAGGCATGTGTGCACAACACTTTAAAGCGGACTAAATGTTTTTGCGCTGCTTTATTGGTGTCGATGTTTGCACTCCTCGGCAGCACATTGTGCATTAATTCTAGCTGCTGTAGGAAATTTGGCGGCGTAATGTGCCTTAAATGACTTCCTGCCCCTACAGTCGTGGAGTGAAGCACCAGGCTCCATGCAGCTCTGCAGCTCTGCAGGAAGCCCGGGAAGGCAGGCTCCACCCAAGATTATTTTTTTCCCCACCCTGTAGCCTGCCTGCCTGCCTGAGCTGCACGGGGGCCCGGGGCTTCCCTCTGCAGTTGAGGTGCCCCCTGAGCCGCGTGCCTGCGGGTAGGTGCCACCCAGGGGGGGGAGGACGCCTCTGTCGCAGAGGGAAGCACCAGCCCTTCCCCTCTCCCCACAGCCCAGGGACCACTCCGCCTGCCAGCAGCTCGCCCTACCCTCTCTGCTGGAGAGGCAAGTACGTCAGTGGGGCATGTATATGACACAAGCGTTTAATAAGCCCTAAATTGAAGCAGTGCTTTTTAAAAACCACCACTTCAGTTTAGAGCCCCGGTTTCATCTACACACACCCCACCTTATCCACTCCTTTTTCATTAAAAAGAGTTCATTTTACTAATTTAAATATTTGAATAAGTTTCAAAGCACCTTTGGAGTAGGCAAGGTAAGTTGAGAAAGCATCTCTTACAGAGAATTCTTCAGTTCTTTCCTTGACACAGAGTCTTCTAGTTTTCAGGAGAATGGATGTACCAGTGTAAAAAAAATAATGCTTGTTTTAGACAAAGGCAAAAGATGCTTCTCCTGTTGTGAACTCTAAGCAACGTACACCATGTTGTTTCCACCTCTTTCCAATTGAACATAGACTTACAGAATACAAGTTTACCTGCTTTCTGACACTGAACAATCTTGTCATGAATGGTGTCTGCTGTTTCGATAAGAAACCTGCTCTCTTGAATCATCTGTCAGAAAATAAATGAAAAACAGATACAATTACCAGGATTTCATTCAGTGTATACTCATGAGAAAAGTAATACAATTCAAGAAAACCACTGTTCTGAAAGTAAGACTAAAAAGATTAGATCAAACCTTCCTACCATGTCTCCCAATTCCATATCAAAATAAATGACAGTGTCTCAGGAAATATTTAGTCACAGATGTCAAATAACAGCTGCTTTACATCAGCTAGAAACAAATTTAAGTAACACAAAGAAAAAAAGAAGTGATAGCAGCAATGGAAAGTAAACTAATACAACTCAAGTCCAGCATTGTACACTATCTGAAAATGAGTGTTTGGTGAGTACATTAGAATTCTCTCCTTTATATGAAATGTTAAAATGATAAATTAAGCCATTCAAGTAAACGTCTAGCAAAAAATGTTAAGCAATTAAGGGTCCCAATTCAAGTAATAATTTAAGCCCTTGCTCTAAGCATTATAGTAGTCCAAATGATTTCAGAATGTCTTAAATTTCCCTTTGGAGAAAATCAGAGCCAATTTCTCAGATGAAGCTATGTTGGGGTTTTTTTGTTTACTTAATGTTTTTCAAAAAAAGAGAATAACAGGTGACTTCAATGGGGCTGTCCACAGACTAAAGGATATACACTTATTTATCGATCACCCTGGATCTAAGCCAGAGGCAAACAAATCATACATTAGCAAAAATAAGTCATATAATAAAGAATCTGACTCTCATATCATCTTCAGTAAAACTGCATTTGCTTTTTCATGTTTATAAACCTTCCAAAACCCTTCAAAAGCCCAGTCAAGCAAGGAAACTGTTTCAATGCTAACTTTACAAAACCATGTGATACAGCATATATGTTTGTCACAGGAAGGAAGAACATCCTGAAAGATAAAATATATATGCTTAAACAGAATTTCTGTCAGACTAGTGTAAATCACAAGCAATAATACTAAAACCATTTAAGTTAAAATAGCATAAAAGCAGTGCAAATGAGATTAGAATCAGTCTGAGTACTGCCTTGATCTTTATCATAACTTATCTAAAAGTGCAAAAAGCAAAATGCATAAACTGTGTAAGCTTGCCTCAGACCCTATACCAGTTCATGTTTTCAAATGGGTTAAATGTGAAAGCACTAAATGTTAGGCCCTGATCCTACACCATTGATGTCAACCTTACTTCTGACTGCACTGTGTACGAAGTAGAAGTTACTTTGTCAAATATTCTAAAGTTTCTCATTCTAAACAATCTATTCCACATAACTCAAAATATCACTCTTAATTTGCATAATTAATGAAGTGTCTGAGCATTCCCTCCAGTAGAAACACTAAACAATGAATGTTTGGAGGGAGCATACATGAATAGTTCACAATTATAAGTTTAGAAAACTTTTTTCAAATAACAAGTGCAATCTACATGGGAGGTAGGCTCAAGAAAATGGCTGCTTTCTAATAATGCTGTTTAGTATTTTTAAATATAGAAAACAATTGTCTGCTGGCTCCTTGATATTAATGGTAGCGTTAAATAAGACTGAAGACAAACATGACATTTCATCTCCCTAATGCAAGTGACAAGAAACCTGGAGAGAAATGCAGGTTAACTTTCCTCTAGATAACCCAAACTGGCAACAAACCAAACAGTGTCAACACAAATCACTGTGCAAATACAGACCAAGAAATTTCGTGCCCTGAAGAGCTTATAAAAATGTTTATGACAAATTGCAAGTAGTTGTAACAAACAATATGAAGGACTGGAAAAAGCAATATAAATATATAGTAACACAGCCCACATATGCACAGCTAGATTTTGCTAGAAAGTAAGGTAGAACCAAATGTAGCTACAGTTGAACTACTTTAATATCTAGAAGGAATTTGGTCCTGCTGGCGTTAAAATATAATACAGCTCATTTCAGTAACAGAAGAACATTGCAAAATCATTGCAAAGATGCTGGCAAATTATCACATGGTAATTGGAGATGGAATCAAATTCCTGAGATTTCCAAAACTCTTTGGAAATTTGGATCTACCGTGGGCAAAATTATGTGTGACAAAACATTCTCCATGGCTAGCTTCCAGACTGAAATTGTTTAGATAGTATCCAATGCCTTTCTTTTGTTATTATTTGCTTGTTCATACATCATATTGATTTCTTCTCTTTGATATTTTCTCTTTTCATCTGGGCAGAACAACCCTCTGGCATTTCTTCACCACTGCATACAGTAATCTTGTGTTAAAAGGAACCTTTCTGCTGCTATCCATGAAACCCTCAGTGGAGCCTCAACAGCGCATGGAGCAAGATTCTTTTTTTTATTTAAAAAAAAAAAAAAAGAGCAAATTGCCACAAGCACATCGGGAGACAAAATAAAATTGTCGTGTTGGCAAAATAATGTAATGAATCACACTTTAACATAGACTTAATTCCATGATGGGCTAAGCACTCTCAGTTTCATCTGCAAGCACCAATCAGGGCAGGGGGTGTTTGGCACCTCTCTCAGGATTGCCTCACAATGCTTTACAAATGATGGGTCTGTTCCTACAATTCTAGCCAATCCACTTTTTAAATTCATTCAGTTATCCTCACAATATACCTAGGAATCAGATATAAGATTAAGTATTGCTACTTCCATTTTTAGATGGGGAACAGAGACAGAAGACACATCTGCACTACATGATGCAGTGTTAGGTCAAAATAACCAAGGAACAGAGCTATAGTGACACACCACTCCATCAGGGCTACTTTATCCTGCTGAGAAGCTCCATCTGTATCTTTATATGGCATTGCACTGTATGTACACACATATCCAGAGAGACTCAGAGAAACAATAAAGTTAATTTCAGAGTTAGGACTCAGAGGGCCAGACTCCTAACTTCCTAGTGTTCTAAAACTATTCCTTATCAGGCTTTTTACCTACCATATTTCATGGTGTATAGGTTGACACAGTGTATAAGTCAACCCCATTTTTCTGATCCAAAAAGTTAGGAATTTCATAGATCCAGTGTAGAAGTCAACCTAACTTTTTGGATCAAAAAGATGGGGTCGACTTATACTGGCCCCTGCACACCCTCACTATGGACCAGTTACCCGGGTGGGGGTGGACACATGTCACAGTGCCACTCCCAGGGGACAGGGCTGGATCAGCACTCGGCTGCCTCAGCCCCATCCCCTGCAAGCAGCATTGCCCGAGCCACACCAGCCAAGCCAAGCACTGAGCCTGACCTGGTCTGCTGTGAGCGGCACTGCCAAGCGAGTGCCAAGCCCAGCCCCGTCCCCTGCGAGTGGCAACAAGTTCAGCGCTCAGCTGGTGCACCTGGGCTCAGCACTGCTTGCAGCAGACAGGGCTAGGCTCAGTACTCGGCTGGCACAGTCCCATCCCCTGTGAGCGTCGCTGCCTGGGCTGTGCCAGCCCAGCATTGAGCCCAGTCCCGTCCACTGCAAACAACACTGCCAAGCACCAAGCCCAGCCACACCAGCTGAGCACAGTGCCGTTCACAGGGGATGGGACTGGACTTGGCGCTCGGCAGTGCCCCTTGCAGCAGACAGGGCCAGGCTTGACACTCAGCTGACGCAGCCCAGGCAGTACTGCTTGCAGGTGATAGAAACTCACCAGCCAAGCACCAAGCCTGGCCTCATCCCTGCAAGCAGATCTGCAGCATGTGTCCATCCCCCTGGGTGCCCGGCCCGCGATGAGGATGCACAGGGGCTGGTATAAGTTGGGCACCAAGCCTGGCACTGCTCGCAGGGGATGGTGATATGGTGTATAAGTTGAAGCTGAATTTGAAGAGTTAAAAATTGGGCTTCAAAACTCAACTTATACACCATAAACTACAATAGTTCAGAATTCCCTGTGCATATGAACCCTTTTGTCAGAAATTATATTAATATGAAATTAAAGAAATTATATTGACATGAATATCTTGGAAATATTGAGTCTCTACATACCAGTAAAATTGCAGAAACTACAAAAACGTATCACTTCTACCAATGACTACATCTCTTCTTACCAGTTTTTGAGCAGAGTTATATTAGGACTATGAAACATAAATGTCTTTAACAAAAATTACAGAATGTTTTACTGAGGAAAGCTAAAACGATAAGTCAGCTTTTCTTTACTGAAAAGCAGAAAGACCAGTCCCTAGATCTCTTGATTCTAATAGAATCTCCTTTCTGTTATCACCTTGAGGACAAATAGTGAAAACACAACAGAATAGATCCTGTAAGTGTTTTCAATCTTTTCTGTAATTGTCATATAAAATTAAACAAGCTTTTGTCCCAGTGAAACAAACACAAGAAAGTAACTGAGATACGAGAGTTTCCCCAATATGTTTTGTAGGAAGAAGAGGATTTAATCCTTTATTGTTGTGTTCTGGTAACAAAGATGATAAACACTGAAGTTTTGTGACAGTTTTTCTGGAACTATCGAATCATATTACACAGGCCCTAGAATGATAACCTGTTTTGATCAGTACCTACTGAAAAAGTGAACGATTACCTATCACATTAGGAAACAGTACTCAGTTACCATACTACACCAAAATCCCAAAGAAATAAACATTAAAGATTAGATTTTATAAGGTGGATGGCTAAGCCCTAGCCCCATGGAAGACAAAGGGAAAACTCAGATTTAGTAGTGTAACTAAAATTTTACTAAAAAAACTGCTTCCATTGCAGAAATTAGATGATGTTCTTGAATGAATTATATGAACAAATACAACCACAGGTTAAAAGTAGGAAAGAGGAATTAGAAAAAGCACAGAAAAAGAATCTACAAAAGGGATAAAAAGCGACTTCACCTCTCAAAAATATGCATTTATTAAAATGGGGGAGGGGGGGAAATGGAAGAAACCGCTTTTAGCCCAATTTGTAAAAAACTGTCAGCAAGAAAGGAGTGAAAGAAAAAAAATCAGTTAAACTAAAAGTTGATCCATACACGAAGCAGAGCAGCAAATGAAAATACGCAGGCATAAAAGCTGCCACACTAAAATCTTAAAAGCATCTTAAAATAAGCCAATTTAGAAAACCTGAATCCCTAAAGCTGATCAAAATTATAACTTAGGCCTCTAGTTGTCTGTTTAGGCAACTAGCTGGGAATTTGGGATGCTAAATAGGATGCTGGGAATTTAGGATGCTTAGGATGCTTTAGGATTTATATGCCCAATCTCAATAATGGTCCCATGTCCTAATGGAAAATGGCACTGCAGTTGCAGCTTATGCCACTTTTGCTTTCATCAACTCCACTTGGTCCCATGTCAAAGTACCTCACCCTCTTAGGCTAGACAGTTACAAAGCCTGAGCCTGAATTGATTCAATCTTTGCAGGTTAGTCTAAGCTGTGTAAATTGATAAGCAAGTGAACATTCATCTTTGATCCTAGAAATACAGCTACATGCCTGCAGTGGCCCAGGCCAGAAGTCAGAGGGTACTAGTGCATGCCTCACTGCTCCGCTGGAGCAGACAGCTTGGGCCAAGGATAGCCTGCCCACCCTGCAAGAGGGGTTTACAAGGGAGGTAGCAAAGCATTCTGGGATGCTGGAGGACTGTGGGTTAACTTGAAGCTGGAGGGGATCTGGGACAAAAGTTCAATAAACTGATTTAGTCTACTTATTGCATGAATATGGATAACATACAAATACAATAGAAAAAAAATAATGAGAACCAGAAAGTGAAACTAATCATATATAAAACATGAAACTTATTTGTCTCATTTCGGTGCAAGTGAAAAGCATTAAATTTAGATCAGCCCATTTTTGTTTCACTTACTTTCACTTTTAATAAACTAAGGTGCTACTAACAAGAATAAATAAATTTGATTAATATACATGATACTAACCTATACGGAAATGCCTGAACTCTTTAACCATGAAAGACTACAGGATAATTTGCTGTATATACTAAAAGCAGATTCATGTAAGATCAATAAAAAAAACTAACACAAAATATAATTTATTTTTAGCTAAATTCCAGCACCATATTTTCTCTTCTGATATAAGCTATACTGTACTTTGAAAAAGGAAGTGAAAAATATCACAGCAGCCTCTAACAAAAGAATGTAGGCAACTTAAAGTACAACCTATCCTAAGATGATAAATGATACAGCAGCATAGTTCAATGAATCAAAACACAAAATATTCCAAGGATTAAAAATAGAAATTGACTGAAAAATACAAGGGAAAAGGGAGGAACTCTCTCTTCTCTTCCCCACTTTCCTTCTTGTTGGTGCCTTGATTTCCTAAGCCTGCCTCAGACAATGGGCCGTTTTGTTTGAGTAAGGAGTGTAGCACAGCATATCGGTAAAACATCCAGTGTGCAAATTGATTCATGACAATTTAAACAGGATTCCACCTTTCAGTATCAAGCATTTCTTGTAGGCATTTCAGACAAGAAACAGCCAAGCAATTAATCATGTGCATAGTTGCTTGTTGCAGCAAGCCTTGTAACATTCAGTAATGTTAAGATGCTGACAGGGCCATACAGAATACCTTATATTTTTCCCAATATATATTGTAATTGATTTTCTATATGTAAGCATATGCACAGTTTGTGTGGTAAAAGAAGAATGATTTCAAGGACATGATCCAAGAGAGTTCAAAATAAAACAGCTTGCATTATGATAACAAGTTGCATGCATGTCTAAATAAAATTATGCTGAATTTTATGTTGATGCTGCTTAGTGTTTTTCTTTACAAATACTTGAGGAAAAAAACTATCAGAAAAATAAAGTAACTAACATGGATACAACATGGATACTAACATGAATACAAGCTCACTACAAGTTAGCAGTTACTTGGAGTTTTTATTCAGTATTTTGAACAAGTTTCTGCTAGGAAAAATATTGATATAAAGGCAGCCTAATGGTATTTCATTTAGAAAAGAGTTTTGATGTACTCATTTTCAAGCCTGTTTTGGAAAGAACTAATGGATGTGGCTGGAAGAAGAGAAAGCAAAATAAGAATGGAGAAAAGACAGAAATACAAACAAGGGAGATGTATACACAGATGTACACAGATGGAGAGAAAGAAATACTGAGAAATAAAATAATAGAAAATTAAATAATCTACATCCATATTTAGATACAAATATTGACCCAAACTCTAAAAGGAAATATCAATACCCTCATTGCACAGTTAATTTTCACACACTGGATTTAATTCTGCCTTCAGTTACGTTTGACGTCAATGCATTATAAAACTCACTTGGCACCAATTGCTCTAGTTAAGTTTGCAAAATCCTCTGTTGTTATTCATTCAGAGCTTTACGAACAATGATCTTTTGCAACTGAAATTATCTTAGCTGTAATAGGAATTTTGTTGGGTAAGTTTAGGAAAATCTATGCAGCCAAATTTTATTTATTTAAGATTTAAAATGTATGTTCCCCATCAGAATGAAGTTTTTCATTCTGATGTCCACACAAATAACTGTGAAAGGGCTGAAATTTGAAATGTGGTGTATGGACAGGGGCATTTTCTCAGCTCATACAGATTAACAGATATCCACTGACGATCTGGGTTTGTGGTATCTATTTGGAAGTATACCCATGCCATGAATCCTCCTGCAAATAAAGCTAAACACAAAAGTTCTGTACTAAAACTGTATTACTTTTTTTGCCTGTTAGTTGTATGCAATATGTTTACTTATTTTTCTTTCTTAGTAACCTCCCTGACATTAATTTCTCTCTCAAAAATCCTTAATCTCTTTTTAGAAACTAAATACTTTTCCATCCCAGACTTTCCCCTTCTCACAAAATCTTGGAAAAAGTTTAATTTTCTTACCTATGCACCTGTTCCAAAGTAACTTCTTTAATCAATTCCAGTAGAGATACTTAAATACGAAAAAACAGTATTCTAAATGACTTTTCAGTTGACTAAACTTTATACCTCTTTATCATTTACTGTACATAAATACTTGCACAAATGAGAAATGGATCTTATATTTATAGCAAAATTTCCATCTGCCCAACAGCCATGCATGTTTGTTTGCAACCAGGAGTATTAATTTAGTTATTTGTTGCAGTATATCATTTGTTTTTAAAAGATATCTGTCACCCAATCAGGAAAAAAATGCATATACTTTAATTGAATGGTCACCACTAATTGCTAATAGTTAAATAAGCACTCATAACCTTGAATTTGTTTTCCTAAATTATTTTACAAACATGAATACTGAATGCAAACAGGATTTTTCAAATAATTCCCAAACAAAATGATCCCAAATTAATTGGATCATTTTCCATAAATAATTCAACGCTCTCCCTCCTAAGCGCAATCAAGAAACGTTTAAAATTACTTTGACAGGTTATAAGGTGAGCTGCAAACTGTTCAACCTCAGATAGCAAGTTTTTGTGACACCATACCTTCAAAGGAAGTGTGTGCGCACAAATAAAGGGGGAAAAAGAAGAAATGCCTTCATGGAAAAAATTCTGAAATATAGCTCTGCAAATGATTAAAGGATACACTATACTATATAACCATATGAGAATTAATCATACTGCTTGGTGGGATCAGTTTATTATACAAAATAAATGAGAATAATCAGAATTCTGTCCAAGTTGAGAAAATAAAGTGGCATAAAACCATGTTTCTTAAATTTTCTTAATTTTTCAAAAATATTTCTATGGATTTTTCTGCCAGCATTCTGTTCATTTTCTTGCATTTCAATTGACTCAATCCCATTTTCTACTCTTCAGTGCTTCTCCCCTTCCCCCCACCCCCACACATGAACCCCCCATCCTAACATTTTTATAGTGGTCTGCATGGTGATCTTCATGAGAAAGTAAAGAGAAGTTTCACAAGATGACTGCAATGAGACCGTTTAAAAAAAATACAGCTTTGGAATATAGTTACAGCTCCTAAAACAAAGCACATGTCATTTTTTCTTTCCTGGTAGAGCCTCTCTCCCAAATAAAATAGCAAAGGAGGCACTACACTAGAAGGGTGCAATGGTAAAACTAATTTTCCAGGAAAATTGCACAAAATAATCTTTGTCTAGCATTGTCTGTTAACAAAAGATGAATCTAACATAACAGACAGCTAACTGTTTTCAAGATCATTGCTACAGGTCTCAGCATCTGCATCTTTATTTGCATGGAATATCAGAACTGTCTATGCCCCATTTAACACACTGGGTAAGTCTGCAATATTTTCAGAAAGAGGATATTAGGATGACAGTTTCCCATGGAAAAAAAATCCACAACAAGTTATAGCAGTTTTTTTCTATTGTAGATTAGTTCTCATAAAAGCCTTTTAAACTTTTGAAATGCATTGTCTCTCAAAGGAAAAGTAGTCTCTCTAGTTTTCACCAGCTACCTACCTTTTCAACTTCAGACTGAACAAGATGAAATTATATTTGCCAATTCTCAAAGGTATGAAATTTAAAGCCAAGTTTTTGACAATGTCACTGAAAAAGCAGTTAAAATATGCTTCATTAATACAGGATAATGTGCTAAATATATAATTCATTTTTCATATGTACCATCAGGTAGTCAGTGGGTTTTTTAGAACCTAGCTCCAAACCCAAACCTTCACACCCTTACTCACAGGAGTCCTTTGAAGATACTGACAACTTGTGAGAGTAAATGAAGTGTTTTCAGGATCAGTATCTGAAGTTTGAAATAATCCCCCACTAACAATTTAAAATCCCAGCATACTTTTTCTTTAAAACACACACACAAAACATTTTACATAGTGTTCTGCCAAAGCCTCCCTTTGTTTTTAAGTCTATTAATACAAATAGCTTCTTTTGGTTAAAAAGTGTTGGACAACAACAAAAGAGACTGTCCCTTCTGCTCTGTTAGTCTCCTTATCTCTTTCCTTATCCACACATGTTCTTTGCATATCTTAATTAAATTCAGAGTTCACTGACGCTTTCTAGCTTAAACTCCCTATTGCTGGCATAAACATACACTGTCTGCCAGTTTAACCAGACTGTCATGTGGGCTGACATATTCTTAAGAAATTTCTATTACAGGAAAACACCCTCTTCCATATTAAAAAAAAAAAAACAAGAAATGGTTTAAACAGTTATTACAAACACCATAAAATGGAAGGGTCACATTTTATATCAATAATCTGTGTTCAGACACTTGAAAGCATAGCCCTATATGTTACATGTTCAAATATTCAAGTTAAGATATAAGGATTACTTTTTAATCAAGACATCTGTCAATATTCTGCAGGTGGTCACTATCTAAAAAAAAACAGGTTTATAACATAAATAGAAAATATTTGACACATACTTTCTCTTTTTAGAAATGAGTAATAGTTTAGCATGTTAAAACCGAGTACAAATATAGGATTGGAAATGACTTCTTAGACCACCAAGTCCAGTCTCCTGCAATGTCAGGTGACTTTGTAATATATATTTGTCCAAAAGAGCCCACAAGAACAACACTTTCCCAGCCCCATGGACCCACTAGTTATGATTATGGGTCAAATTCAGCCCTGACACAAGCACAGAAAGAGCCCTTTTTCTTTGCTGTGCAGATTTCAATCTCTGGTGGTGTCTTCACTTAAGGTACATGCAGACATTATATGTCGATTGACCTAACTAGGGTTAGGTCAATCTAAATGCTGATCTATGCAGATAGCCTGGGGAGGTGAACTAAGACTGGGAATGGGGTTAGCCTGATCATTGAGCATCTGCACATATTTGGAGCACAGTTCTGGGGCTGAGCATTTTCTACTCCCCTGACCCTGACCGGACGATTTTTAGCACTACGCAACCCCTCCACCCCTGGACAGACAATTTTCCCCTGTAGGCCCACTATTCCCTCTTTATCCCACCAAATGTCTTCTGGACCCGCCCAGAAACCCACTAGCCCTGCACACTCTCATCCCACCTGACCCTCCCCATCCCAATTTACTTATATCAAGTTGCTGGCATGGTTCCCAGCACTGCTGAACATGTATACAAGCTGCTCCCAATCTACGATCATGTGGCTTAAAGTAAACTGTGTGATCATAGATCAGGTGCGGCAAATGTCTGCATATATCCTTAGAGTTACACATGCCTGCACCACAGCAAAACCTAAAAGCTCTGTATGAAAAAAGTTATACAAATATTTTGTCTAAATTGCAGAGAGGCATTTCACATATATCATTTGAAAGACCATTTCCACACTATAAGGAATTCCTAAAAACTCATATGTATTCTTCAGAGTATAGTTATGAAGATGAGATACTACATATCAATTCCAGGGGAAAAAACCTTCATTAGGTTTCCAAAGGGAAATGGCTCTTATTTATATGGCAATCTGATCTTCAGGCCAGCAGCTCTATCAGAAAAGCTAAGTCTCCAAAATAATGACTTCAGTTACTACAGAGGCCAACTGGATTTCCAAATCCTCAGGCTTATATTGTCATGGCTGGAGTTTTATTACTTAAATTTAATTAACTTCTATTCAGTACTAAACTTTTTTTGGAAAAAAATCAAACATCATTGGAGATTTAAAATAATACAAAAAAAAATTAAATTGTAAATCATCCCAGACCTCAAAAGATACATTTTGTTTATCTTGGAAAACATATTAGAATAAAAACAAATGAGACAAAAAAAGCATGCAGCATATAGTATCTGTGGTTCAGTCTATCTTGCAACCTCTAACATTTCTGGAGGCATCCTGTATTAGAAATGACTGTCGTTGTATTAGTTACAGCAGGGCTGTCCAACTTCTAAAAAGCCAGGGGCCAGATGTCAAACAACTTTGCCAGTAGGGGTCACATGTCTTGCAGGCTGCTCCAGTAGGGGGGCATCCTCAGAGCCACACCAGGACAACCCGTGGGCCCCCTGGGCAGCATGCTACATGGATACAACCTGTTGCACCATGCGCCCATGCGGGTGCCCTTCTCCCCACCACCCCCAAACCGCACCATACTGCTGGTCTGCACACCCGCATGTCCTCAACCTCATTCTTCACGTCCCAGGCTATGCCACACTGTTCCCTTAGACAGGGGAAGGCAACAGAAGCCAGAGGAGCCAGAGACTCCAGCTGCTGTTGTAGCCAGAGGGATGGGGGAGCAGTGGCTGAGTGGGAGCCCGGGGACCACAACTTAATCCCTCACAAGCTACACATAGACCCCAATCGGCCAGTTGGACAGCCCTGATTTATAGGCATAAGGCCATAACCAGCAACGTTTTCACTCAAACAGCTGTAAAATAATATAACGAGTTTGGGTTTTATTCTCATGGAACAAAATACAATATTTAAGTCAGAGTTCACCAAAAATATATGTTATCAATCAATGTAGGCTATTTGCCAGGGAAGGGAAGCAAAAAGGGAGGTACTCTAATAACCCAGTATTTTGCTACGCATGGTAGTAAAATGTGTGAGTCACAATTCTAGGTTATGGGCATTATAAATTATACACTTACAGTTCATATTTTGTCCCAATAATAAATAAAATTTATAAGACATGGCCAAACTGTTGTTTTAACTGGAATGATTTTAACATGGCCCTTAATGTATACAGAAATACCAATTTATAGTAACACCACTCCAATCCCTCATTATATATGAACATTGGGCATTTTGAAAAACTTCCCTTCCAACTTTTTCACACTCCTGTGAGGAGCAACATTTATTTGTTTTGGCAAGAACGTTAAGTTCACCAGTTGACGTTACTTGTAATAACTGACCACAGGCAATGGGAACTGAACCTCTCATGTCTAGTTCACTGTATTTCTCAGGCTTCTTTCCTTTCTAATGATCTCACCCTCTACTGCCTGGAAGTCAGCAAACAGCATCAAAGAAGTAAGATTGCTTTTGAATGATAACAGCACTGTGACTCTGGACAAGTTGTGTAGCTGTTACTTTTTTTTAGCTCCAAACCCTGCTAGCTACAACTGTTTAATATATATATATCAATCAATTTTCAAAATTAGTATGTGTGAGTGCTAATTATGAATATCTATCTATCTACATATATAATATGTATTAGATTTCCATATTATCATATATATATCTTGATTATGAAAAATTCTATATATGTGGATATATTATATGTATAAATCATGGTTTTATTTATATATATGTCTAGATATAGATATAGATATATATATATAGAGATAATTATTTAGATGCTTGTAGAAATAGCCACACTGACTTCAAAGGTGCTACTCACAAAGCAATGCAGGCATGAACTCAGGTGCCACATTTTTAAAGTCTATCCAAAACAAAGTAACAGAAGAAGAAAAGAAAGACTCATAGATATAAAAGAACGTACCAGATCATATGCAGCTAGAACTTTTTTCTGTACATCAGGCATGGTGCCCAGAGGTTCCAAGTAAGGAAACGTATCTTTCATACAGAGAATAACGGACGGTGTGTTGTCACTGTTTATAAGCCGTGAGGACAAAGTTAGGATGCACTGCTTCAGACTGGCAATCGGAGGGAGTCCACAAAGCTCTTTAATAGACACTATGGAATTCTGTGGAGCGGGAAAAATAGTTTTGCAGTGACTGTTACTTCTATAAACCCAAATGTAATGATAAGCAAGATACAGATGTCTATTTACTTCTCTTTGCTTCTGTATCACATATACATACTCAAACCTGCCCATAGGTTTGCAGGGCTTTGATCACAGCTGGAGGATTTTAAGTATAAGCTTGCCAGGTCACAGGAGTGTAATTAACACATTTACAATGTGATGCTTCTGAGGACAAGAAATGGGGAAGATTTGAGTAACCTGCATGAGCAAGGTAAAAAAAATGGGGCTGGGTCTTCAACTGCTCAAAGATGCCAGATCATTATAAAGGCAGGACATTTTGTTTTTCTGCATCGTTTTTTTAATTAAGAAATTCAAGAAATAAAATATACCCTTCTGTAATTTTATCTAACTTGTCCAAGGACAAGAAGATCCATTTGTCCTAATTTGTCTAAGTAGTTTGAGTTAAATATTAGTAAAAGAAAATCCACCTCCACCCCCGTCACACACACACCCCCCCCATAAGGCCAAATACTCAGATTCTGCCCTTCTGCAGTTGTATGCTCCTTCATCCAGGCCTACCATCAGTTTGTCCATGAGACCTAATTAGAATATCTTGAGGGCTGCCTACCACACCAATGGGATGTTCCAGCAACCATGGATTGCTGAGGCATGGACATACACATGTAGAGATACCCAGCTTCATCCTCTTTTCCCCAGACCTTTCCCATCTGTGGATTCACAGGCAGCCCATTTGCCAGTTGTACAGCTGCTTTTCACTGGCTAGATTTCTCCTTCTCGTCCCACTCCCCACACTTTAAACAGTTTCATCAAAAAAACTCTTCCCCCCCATTTCTCAGATTTCAATCACTTCTATTGTTGTACAAATGCTCCAGTCATCTGGGTGTTGTTAAATAGAAAGAAGTAAGAAAAACCTGTTATTTTTCCTGGGAAAGCAAGCAGGAAATAATTAATTGTTTTTTGGGATGGCATTTCATATCAGAAAAGAGTTAAAAGAAAAGGAGGGGCACAAACATTTTTTTTCCCCTTCATAAGTCATATGTAAGAAAAATCCATAAAAGATGTACAGGTCAAACTAAACCAACACGCTAGGATTTCAGCAAAAACAGTGGATGGTGACTGATATGTCTTCATTATTTACCCCCTCCCTTGTCATAAAATTACCAGCATGTACAAAGTCATGGTAAGAGAACCCTGTAGCAATAAAAACACACAAATGTGACCCACCCTACATTTTCTTTGCCTGCCAATCATCGGAAAAATTCCAACAAATTATCAGAGGCTCTTTTATTAAGCCAAGATATTTGTATAAAGATTAAAAGGACAAAATCTGTTCACTATTTGTTCTACAGAACATCCTTGAGAACAATATCTTGTGCTGAAATTTAGTCTTTCAACAAATGCTAAAGCAATCTTTGGGTCGTATTTATAGATATTTTTTCTTCCTATGCTACTTCATATACACTGTTTTAATCTAATATTTATTGTTACAGAAGCAAAGGGAAAAGAAGATGGAGTCAAAGGTTCAAACTAGTTACTTCCAAGGTCTACAGGAAAGGAAAAGCTGGGAAGTTTCCCATTCTTAAAAATATGCCTAAGATATTCCTCTGAGAATGATTTAAAACTTAAATCATTTTGTAAACTTTTCCAGCTGCCAATTTAATTTACTTTAGACCCTGTCCAGAATAGCAGGGTCATTGAGGTAATATAAAATGTGCTTTCCCCATTTCTCAAGAATAAATGTACAGTTTTCTTAGTTTCACCAGAGAGATAGTTATTGTCCATTCAAATACATATATATTTAATTCTCATTGCTTAATGTTATGCACTTATGTTTTTCTTTGGAAGCACACAAGAATTAACCAAATGGTTCCCAACTGTACAAGTGAAACTATGGCAACCAAAGCACAGAGTGCAGTCAGCCAGGGTGGCTCCTATACTGAACTAGTGCAGTTCACCCCGATATATACAGCACTAATCAAAGTTTGTTCCATTGTAATGTATGCTGGGTACTTATCCTACCAGTTCCTAACATGTCAAACAGCAGCAAATTCTGGGAATTTTCAAACAAACAAAAAAAGCAAAACAAAAAACCCCCGGAACATTATGAATGCAGTACCAGGAAGAGTATCTAAACTGTTTTAATGTAACACTTGCTAGAATTGTCCACTAGCAGTAAACCACTTCAAACTAAACCAATACTTAGCTGAAAGCAAACTCAATTCCAAATGGTATCTGGTGTACCTGTAAAGGTCTGAAACATGCATGTGAGGGGGCAAGGAGTTCTAGATAAGACCATAATTTCCTTAGTAGATATATCTGGTGTAGATAAGACCTTAATGACATAACCCACTAAGGTGTTTCTTCACAAACATTGGGGATATTAATAAAATATTTTTACTAACTAGCAAAACAAAGATTAATTGATGTTCTCTAAATAAAAGGAGGGTGGCTGGTTGTAATCTCACTCTAGTCCTTAAATGTAATCTCCCAAATAGCTAAAGAAACTAGACTGTTTCTATATACTTGAAAAAAATAGATCTAAGCCTAACATTTATAGATTAATTAGCTTCTGTAAACATAAAGCTTTAGCTGCTAGATCCTTTATCTTTTAAATACTAAGGCTAGGGACAGATATTCAAAAAGCCCAAGCCTGAATTGATTCCAACTTTGCAGGTTAGTCTAACCTACAGAGATTAAACTAATTTGAAAATGGATTAGAGTCATCATATGTCTGGGTTTTCCCGGATGTGTCCTCTTTTTTGGCCCCCTGTGCTGCACCTAGGCAGGTTTTTAAAATAAGAGGAAATGTCTGGGTTTTCTGCTCTCCTGGGCGGGCTGCTTGGGGCTGGGAGCAGCAGGCAAGGTGATTGGCTATTGGGTCATGTGCTCCCCGCGCAGGCTCCAGCAAATGGGAGAGAGAGAGAGAAGGGGAGGGGCATGTGCACAATGCAGGAGCTGCTTGGGCAGCAGGGCTGGTGGGGCAGGGATCTGCAGGTCAAGAATGAGGGACACTGACAGGGCTAGGGGGCAGGGACTGTGGGTAGGGAGTGAGGAACATCAGCAGGCCCAGGTGGCAGGGGGCTGTGGGTCAGGAGTGAGGGACAGGATGCGTGACTATGGGTTGGGTGTGCAGGGCACTGGCAGGGCTGCGGGGGGTCTGCGGGTCAGGAGTGAGGGGCATCAGCAAGGGGTACAGAGCAGGGTACTACTGTTTTGGAGTGAGGGGCACCAGCAGGGCTGGGGTCAATGGGTCCAGAGTGAGGGGCAGCAGCAGGGCTGGGGGGGAGGAGGACATGTGGCTTGTCAGTGAGAGGCAACAGAATGGGCAGGGGCAGGGCAATGGGCATGTCACTGCCCCTCCACCATCATATTTCTCCCTCCCCCCAACCCCTCGGTGACAGGTGTCCTCTTTTTTATATCTGGAAATATGGTAACCCTAAAGTGGATACACATTCACTTTTGATTCAGGACATACAGGTACATGCCTGCAGGGGCTCAGGCTAGAAACTGGGAAATGCTAGAGTGAGACCTCCCTCCATTCCACAGTGCTGAGCTGACAGAGAGGGGGGCGTGCCCAGGCCCCGGCAGGATGTTATGATTATGGAGGGGTTTAAACCCACACCCCGGCCTGTACAGTCCCCAGCCTGGGAATGCCTGGAGGGGGAGGGGGAAGCAGCCCTCACCAAACTGTTACCCCCTGCTCACTGATCAAGGGGCAGGAGTGTGGCCAGATCCCGCCCCCTCCCCCCCCACCGCTAGCACTCTAAGGCAAAAGAGTGGGGGGTGAAGGACTGCTTGTATGGACTGAATGCAACTGTTGATGATACAGAGCTTTTCAATCTCCCTCTCCTCACTTCTTCATCTTGTCTGCAGCAAAATGACAGGGATAACATTAATTGCAAATCAAGTCATTTTTCACACCTCTCTCTGTCCCCCATTAAACACTGACAACAAGCCAGCAAGGAGCTTATCAAAACAAAAAGTTTATCAGCCCATCAAGAAAACAAAGTCTCTCTCATTAGTTCAAGCCCTTCCTAAACAGCTTTTTGCAAAGCATTTTTAAGGAAGAATGGAGAGACATTACCAGCTGACCTATTGATTAGGTCCAAAAAGCCCTAAGCAGACACTGTTCTGTCTGCCTTTGTTCCAGTAAAATTGGAGACACACACACATAGACACCTGTCAGCATTAGCTAAAATGGAGGTGGTGTGACCATGAACAGATGCTAGCCGGGGTCCATGCCACTGAGGTCCATGCTGTGGGAGAGGAGAGGAAGGAAGGGATCCCTGCTTGAGCAGCAAGCAGACGCTGCTGTGCCTGCAGTCTCCACCTCCTTCTCATCCAGCTGGAGTTCCAGCTAGAGAGGAGAGGGTTGGGGTCAGCCCTGCTCTCTGGAACAGACAGCCTCACCCAGGGCTGAAAAACATGCTGGGATGCTGGGGGACTCTGATTTAACTCAAACTAGGAAGGGGTCTGGGACAGAAGTTCCATAAACCTGTTTGACCCAAATCAGTTAAGTCTGATACTATACTCAACCAGGTTTATCTTAAACATTTGGCCATTTTGAAACTGGTTTCTGTGCACTGAACTTTTGTTCTGTTACAGGTTTAAACCAGTTTCTGATCACTTAAAGTGGTTTACGTGTAACTTCTGTCCCTAGCCCAAGGGTTAGATGCTGCGTTAATTAGGCAAGTAAGATACAGAAGCATATCCATTTACTTTAAAGGCATTACACTAAGATCACAATGCTGCAAGTGTTCAGAACAAAGCAATTTTGAAGTAAAATTCTCTTACCTGCATATTTTCCCTCATGTCAGTCGCTTCTCGTAATGGATGCACTGCTAGTTTAAAGATGTCATCAATAGTCTTAAGGCCTGTGTTCCTCAGCATGGTATACTCTCTTGCTTTTTTTCCTATTCTCACGGACAGGCTACGCTTTTGTGCCTTTCCTCCTCCACTTCGATTAGTTATTGCAATGTGAACAAAAAGTGTAACATGCTCCATGATATCTCCAACAAAAGAGCGCAAGGGTATATGCCGATATCCTGGCTGTAAACATTCAAGTGGTATAGTATACTGACCTATAAACTCATCACCAATATAGTCATCGTCCAAAACAACAAAACGGATCATAGCAAGTTCTGGCAGATTTATTTGGAACTCAAAACTTTCATCAAAAATAGGATTATCACTGTTTTGCTGAACAGTTTTAGTTCTTTGTTCAGTACAGTCTGCTGGAATTCCATGTATTTCTATGCAAACATATGGGTCTATGACATCCCCTTTTGCACAAGCTCCCTTGGGTTTTGGAAAGTTCTGTCCACTGATAATTTTCACGTGTAGAACTTGAGGAGAGACCCCTGGAAGAATGCCCTTTGTATTTGCACTGAAATAAGACACTTCATCACGCATAACAGAAGGTCTAAGGACATATCCACATCCTCCATTCTGGAGAAACCAGCCAGTATGTAGATCCATCATGGGTCCTGGTGTCTGGTAGTTCATTGCCACAATCTGGCAACCACAATTCCAAAAATCCTGAGGATTTAAGTTACTGGAATCTATCCTCATAGCACTTGGATATACCCTCGATAAAAGCTTTTTGTTGTAATTGACAAAGTCTTCTGGATACTCATTTGCAACTCTGTTGGCTTCTGCCTCGCTAAAAGAGCAGATTTCCCAATAATTTTGACTTTTCATAGATGTCTCAAAATCTTTGTACCGGACAGATTTGCACAAAGATACCAAATCAGAGAGTTCCCTGCAGAGCCAGATCAACCTTGGTGCACTACTGTAGTCTTCAGACATCCTTCGAGATATTTCAGCCTCTTCATCTTCATCAGTTACTTCTCCTTCTAATATATCCTCATCAGGGGGAAGCTTCTTCCCTTTCACAATGATCTTCATTTTCAGTTTCTCTGGTGATGGGAGGTAGGTTTCTGATGGTGAAGGTGCTTCTGTGTACAATTTGTTTCCAAATATCCTCTTCATGTGTTGAACCATTACCTTCTGTTGTTGTACTGAACAGTGATTACCCAAGCAGAGAATGAGAGGGTATTCTGAAGAAATGAAAGCTAGTTTGTTTATTACTTCAATAACACTTCGAAAGGCAAGTGGTGATGTCATGTTATTACGATTACAGATGATGGGCTCATTATCTGGACCATCACAAACATCAAGTTCAATACTTCTACAGCTCATCTTTAAAGCCCTAACATAACCATTAATATCAGCAGGTCCTCTGAGCTGGTCTTCTATTAGATATGTATTGTGAGATGCATTGATATAGTAATGTGATAAAGGCTGGGTCATGTCTTGGACAACTTTTTTGTGTTCAGGGTCAAAAATGTCACATTCTGGGGATAACAAATACTGAGTAAATCCATCAATAGCAAGAAATCCTTTCAACCGTCCTTCCTGAGAAAGCTCATATCTGCGGATAATATCTAGACACATTTCTTCTGTGATATGTGTTACTCCTTGCTCAGCTTCTAAAAACAGCATGAGGTCATTGGCATCTAAATATTCCTTGTTTTTTGATATCTGCACTAGTAAGAAATACACCTCAGGTCTTGTGCAAAGTTCACTGAATGCTTCACAAAATTCCTCTTTAGTTACTCGAGTTGTGAGTTTTTCTTTACTTCTCTGGATTTCCTTAAATTTTAACCGGATCTTTGATTCCTTTAGAGTAGGATTAAGCTGTTTTATTAACTCTACAGATGTATCTTCCAACATTATACCATTGCCATCAACATCTGCAGCATCAAATACAGTTTTTAACCACACAAACCGAGGGGTATTATGGCTGCTTTCCATCAAATCCAGAGGTTGTTTGCTACGTGAAACCAAGTAACGCAAACCTGACACCCAAATATTGGCCACATCAGCTGAATTGGCAACCAGGTCTAGAGATTCATAGTTCTCCCCATGAATTATAGAGAGAGCACAGTCCTCAGAAATCTGGTCTGCAAGTCCATTGTTCCTGAACGTTTCAGTGTTTTTCCCTGGTCTGATCTCTTTTATAGCAGAGATATCAAGCTTAGCTTTGTCAAGATCTTTCTTGGAAGGTTCCCACCGAAGAGCTTGCAAGTCAGGGTCTAAAGTGAAAAAACGATTATAAATCCGGGAATTTGGACGAACTTTCTTCAGTTCACAGCCAGCCTGCATAAAGCTGATACAGTCACTAGCACTGCTTATCTTCTTCTCTGATGGCATGCTGCTGAAGGACACAGTTTTCTTTCTTCCACATTTTTGGTTTGAAGGATCCTATGAAATAAAATAAAGAAGCATTTTTTAGCCATTTAATATATATATATAAATAGATGAAACACTTAACTGAATGTCAAAACTCAGCATATTATTTCTTTCCATAACTCACCACTCTACTAAGCTAGAAACTATAATGATATAGGGCCCTAGCTGATTGCAACAAAGCTGTAGAGTTTTCTGAACAAATAACATTTCTCACCAGTGACAATGGCAGGTGATTTCATGGACACTTGTGATGCAGCGTGGGAAAAGCTGAACTTGGGAGGGTTGTGCGAGCAGGCAAGAGCTTGAGAATTATATAATTAAGCAGAGGGGTTGCTGTAAGGGTACAGGAAGTCTAGAAGAATTCTTACAGGCTTTGGCAGGAAAAAGCCTGCAGCAGCCTCAAGGTGCAGGTGTGAGTGAGCATGAAATAGCACACGGTGTTCTTTGGGTAGATGAGAAAGCCTGAGTGTTTGTGGGAAGGATGGCCTTACCCTCTTTTTGACTGTCTTCTCAACCCCACCCCCCATTTTAAGCAGTACTGTAGCCTCAAGAAAGCAAAGAGCAGGAGCCAAACCCTTCAAAATATATCCCCAAAGTTATGAGTTTATTTTATAGAAATATCAACCATGGATTTAGGTTGTGATGTGACTTTTTAACTCCCTTGTACTCCTCTGCCAAAATGTGTGTGATAATTTTGATTGAAATGTCAACATTTATTGCACACAAAAATGTATGCTCTCCCTAGCTGGGAAGACTGCCAAACATTTCATATTATATTACTATCTTGACTCTCTTCCCTTCTGCTTGCCCATCTGACCCTCATTTTTTACTCCTGTCCTACGGCTGCAAAATGAAGCTGGAAAATTAACAATGAGCATCCAAGATGTACAATGAATACTCCCTGTGTACAAAATATTCAAATGATATATGAGAGTTGCAAAAACAGTGTTCTATTATTTGATGAAGTAAATGTATTTAGAATCTTTTACTTTTAAAAAAAATAATAGATTTTCACACATTCAAAATGTTGCACAAATAAATTATTTCATTCTAATCTCTTTGTATAATTGCCATCAGCTACACACACACACACAAGTATCCAGGTTGGAGCCATATTGATCTAGAGGCAAAAGGAAACAGAATTCATGGTAGAGGTGATATCTTTTATTAGACCAACTAGATTTTTGCAAAAAAAAATCTTTAATTGCAAGCTTTCAGCCAGAAACACCCTTCATCAAGCATAGCAGAAAAGATCGTAAAAATTCCCATAGGTAGAAATGAAAGTTCATATTTCATAGGAGAGTTAAAGGTGTGCTAAAATTGCCTGTTTGGAATAGTTTATTTTATGCAGGTTAGGCTCAGAGAAAAGATGGAATAGTCTGCCTTCTGATCTTTGGAGGTGGGAGCCATGATTTTTAAATGGTTTGTATACTGTTTCAATTAATGTCAGAAGAACTCACATTCAAATATTTCCCAAGTTGTTCTCATGGGAAAAGTACAAACTTTTTTTAATTACAAAAAAGCTTGATGAAAATGAACATCGGAATCACATATCTTTCTGGTTTTTTGGGTGATGAAAATAACCCTATGGGGGCTATTGAGGACATTTTAAAGGGAATTATCATTTTCATTAAGTTTCTGTGCTTTCATATTTGAAAGCAACTGCTGCGTTTTAGCTAGTGTCATATAAGCAACATAATAATTGTGCAACACTAGTGTGCTATCTCTACAGAAGACTTTTTTCATGTCTGCTGATCTGTTCAATCAATTCACGTTTAATCCACAGGATTAATTGTGTAAAATGAATATGACGTGGATGTTATTGAAACTGATGTGATTATCTTAATTGGGATTAACAATTAATCACTCTGATCTACAGTATAATACTGTGAAGAGAAAACTATGCAATTTGTAAGTGTAAACTGATCCAAGACTGAGCTTATAAACTGCCCCAAGTGTTCTTCATTAGGTCACCATCATATCAGATTCTTGGAACAGTTTCAAAATTAAAGCTGCCAAATTTGTTTGTAATGTAGATTTACTAGAAAGTTTTCATTCATAATGATCAAAAACATATTTATGCAAGCTTTGCAAACATTTCATGCTTAAAAAATGTGCCCTTAAATTATTTCAACTATATCTTTATTAAATCTAAATTAAAGGACAGACTTTCTTCTAGAAACATATGTCTATCTACCTCCCTTTCTCAAAAGAATTGAATTCACACTACTCAGCTAGTGCTTGAATACATTAAGTGAAGGACACTTAAGTGAACCATCCATTTTCTTATTCTATAATTTGCTTATTTAGAACAAAACAACATTTACTAACAGATCTGCCTGCTTCCAGCCCAAAGATTCTCTGGAAAAAAATAGATTTTTTTTTTCAGCCAGATGAAGAAAAACATTTAAAAGAAACGTTAGACAAAAATAGAAACAACCCATCTCCTGAGAATGACCTGCCAGAATATGGCCTCGCCTCTGGCCCCGTACCACATCTCTAACGAGGCAGTTAAGGATTCTGTTGGTACAGGACAGCTCTCACTCTCTCAGCAATTAGGAAATGGTTTAATGCAAAGCTATATTGTAGCTTCCTAAATTACACCTAGTATCTATCCACCCTACTTCTCACAGACCTTGGCCAATACCAGGGGGCTTAATATCATCTTTCTCTCACTGGATCTCCTATACTGAGCTTAGCTCAAATGAACCCATGAACTAAAGCCAATGTCATTAGAATCTTACTTTAAATTTTTAATTAATCCAATTTTTATATTTTATCCTTACAACAGAAGATATGAAACTAAAATTACTTCTATGCTTCACTCTCTCTACTAGCCATACTTCATATTCTAGGTCACTTTTCACTCCAAAATAGGAATGGTCACAACTGCCTAACAAACTAAAAAGTTGCCAAGATTTTACATGAACCCTAGCAATCTCGCTTTCTTGTGCCAAATGCCAAAGGTATTTATACCGCAGACTATCTGGAAACTCTCCAGTGTGTTCTACACAGGAACAAATCTTCTCTTTTCTTAATCCAAAACACACACACGATTAGAAAGCACAATGTGCCGATACACTTTAAACCAGCAAGAATCAGTGGAACTTCATCCAAGACGCCGGGCAAGGTAAAATAGATTTACAAAGTAATAACTGACATCGGACTTCGAGTCATGCCAAGGTATTTGAACGGATAATGTTTAGTTCATTATTGCAAAGAAAGAAGGAAAAGGAAAGAAAGAAAAAACTGCCTAATCAGAAACCCTCATGAACCCATGATAAACAGTGTTGCCCTCTTGACAACCTTCCTCACATTAGCCTGGAGGATTTAAGCTTCAAGCTGGCCACCGGCTTCATTTTAAACATTGTGCTAGATTACTCCCTGACAGTCATTTCACTCTTCAGTTCCCAGCTCCAGGTAAATTTAAGTGTAACCTGGGCAGTACTCCAAAAGGTACCCCCTCTCCAATTGAAGGGATCAAAGCAGGTGCACAAGCGCTGTGGGAGGTGTAGGTACTCTCCTCCCCCTACAGAGCAGAGCCAGACCACCACTGGGGACTTAACCATATACCTTTTAATGAGGGAACAATACTGGGAACATAACAGGCATAATCAGGGGGTATAGTGGACACCACAATGTCCCAAGGGGGCAGAGCAGGATTCAACAAAGGTTAGACACTTACAATCATTGACAAAAGACAGGGTTAACAAAATATAAAACACAAACAGCAGAGCAAACAATACTGGTTGGGGAAATATAAAAAGGCACAAAATACAAAATGTCAAAGGACAAAGAAATATAGGGCCTGGGTACCTGGAGGGGGAGAAAGGTGAAAAACACAATGGCTCCTTTCAAGAGGAATGGCAATGGCAAGAGGAATTTCTCCATGTTAGCTCACTCACCCCAAGTCACCAAAACTGGGACTTGAACCATGTGGTAGGCAGGAACACTGCCAAACAGCCACCAGTGCTGGCACTGCTCCAAACTGCAAGGGGTCTTAACCTTCCCGGAGCCCCGGCCTCACGTCAAGCTGCCTGGTCTCTGATTGGAGGAGCTGGAAGCAGAGCTGGGAACCCCTCAGGTTGCTGCTCAGATCCTCCTGCTGGCCACAGCCTCTCGTAGGGGATCCTGGAGCCCAGCAGGAAGCCTCTCCTGCCGGCCACATGCTGTGCTGCTGAGGGTCCAACTGCTGCCTGCAGGTCCTGCTCCTTCAGGCTCTTCTGGGGCAACTGCTCCCGTCCTGCTGGCCCAGCTCTTGCTAGCTCTTTGACGCTCCTTCCTCATAGTTCCTCACTGGTCTCCCCCTGAGTCACGTGTGCTGCCCCTTTTATCCCTCTCCAGGTGACCCATGGGGCCAATCAGGGGACATGAGGGGTGAATCTCTGGGCCTGATTGGTGAGGAAAGGGAATCCCAAGTCCTCCAATCATCTTTTGCCCTTTCAAAACCCCTGGGCTAGGTCACTGCCAGCTAGCCCGTCACATCAGTTTCACCCTCATGTGCACAAGGCCCACTGTCCTCTTTAAACACGTGATGGGCTATGAAGTGGAGCAGCTGTACAGAAAGATCTGTCCATCCATCAGAGGCTGCAAAAGGGTGTCTCTATCAGGTCTCCATAAGCTAGCGTGGAGACGGCCAGGAGGAGCAGGTTAAAGGAGCTATTACAGGTTCTCTGACAGCACAACACAGATGAAAGGCACAGAGAGGCCACAGCCTGGAGGGCAAATCCTGAACCCCAATTCGGAGACAAAATTCATCCCCAAAGGCCTGCCCACTCTCTCCATATAAAACCTGATCACTCTGGCTGTATGCAGTGAAATGAATCCTGTTGGAGTACAGAAACTGCTTATCTTTAAAAAAATTTCTGTAGAAGCTCTGTGCCTCTTGGTGTAACAAAGAACTCCTGAAGAGTCATTTCTTTGCACCAGTGTCAGCTATTGTTCTACAGAGAGCTCACTGAGTCAAAGTTGACCTGTTTTCACATGGGTCAATGATAATTCCAGTTTTACCGTTTCAACCATAACAGCAGCATCAGGTTTCTGTACACAGCAGTGCACAGCTTCTTAAAAGAATGTTTCTTAGCCCCAGGCACATATTGCCTTCAGATGTTCTCCCATTATAAACAAAAACCACCCCAAATCCCTCAAGGATTTCAAGCCTCCATTTTTCTTGCTTTAAGCGTATCACAAAGCTGGGAAGAATCAAGTCTCTTTCCTCTGAGTATAAACAGATCTCTGCTACTGGGTTCAGGTTGGCTTGTTATCTCCCTCATGTATGGCAAAGCACAGTAAACCTGACATGCACTTTAGAAGGGATAGGAAACTATACCTTCCTTCACAGTATTGGCTACTGACAGAAGAAAAAAAAAGATCTGAGTGTCCAAAGATCTGATCCAGCAGATCAGTTGTTAGTGTACCATGTACAAACAATCCTGAATATCAACCTATTAGTAATATTAGTTACAGAGGTGCACCAATACCTCAGTCCCATATCAGATCAGCACCGATATAGGGAAAATTGAAAGCATCGGAAATCGGCTTTTTTTGGCTGATGAAGCTGATAATGTGACCAATAAATGCCCCGTGCATGCGCACAGCCACAGCATGCATGGGGCCAGCAGCACAGCCCAGCAGCTTAGAGACCAGCATCTGGCTGGTAAGTCTGTTGTGGGGGAAAAGGGGGGTAGATCAAGGCTCCCACAGTGAGGGAGAGAATGGGGCTGGGCAGGTGCTGCTCAGTCAGGGTGGGGTGGGGCTAAGGACAGAGCCACGAGTGGCTCAACGGGGGGGCACGGAGGGAGGAAGCTCCCACCCCTGCGCACACCCCAGGAGAACATGGGGGGCATGTGCCCCCGGATCTACACACGGGGCAAGGGCAGGCTGCCACTGTGGGCTGAGGCTGGGGGCTGCGCCAGGCTCTTCCTAGCGGGGGCTGGGCCAGGCTGTGCTGTGCTCAGAGTGTGCTGCACTCAGGGTGCATGGCAGCGGCACTGGGAGGGGGCTACAGAGTGGGTACAGTGAATGTTGGGGTGGCTGCAACCCCACCCCCTGTACCCTCCTCCCAGCACCACTGCTGCCTGCCCCGAGCACAGCCCCCCCAAATGAGCCACTCGCAGCTCCATCCTATACCCTGCCCCACCCTGACATGGGTCTCCAAGCTGCCCGGCTGCCTATCAGAATCGGCCGGTATCGACCAATATGGCTCCTTAAAAATTAGCCATCAGTATCAGCCCAAAAATTCTCTAATTGGTGCACCCCTAATTAGTTATTTTTTAATGAACGAATCCCACATCATTTGATGTCTACTCTGCTCTGGCTCATGTGTCTTATGAGGGTTTGTCTCCATGCTACACACTTAGGCTAAGTACAGACAGCCAAAAAGCCCAAGACTGAATCGATTGAATCTTTGCAGGTTAGTCCAAGTTGTGCAGATTGGACCAATAAGCAAGTGAACAGACATTCACTTTTGATTCCAGAAATACATCTAGATGCCTGCAGTGGCCCAGGCCAGAAGCCGGGGGGTGGTAGAGCACACTTCCCTGTTCACTGGAGCAGTCAGCTTAGGTCAAGGCTAACCCACCCACTCTGCAATTGTGGCAGTCTGCAGGGGAGGTGCAAAGTTCTCTGGGATGCTGGGGGTCTGTGAGTTAACTTGAATCTGGAGGGGCTCTGGGACAGAAGTTCAATAAACTCATTTAACCTAAATCAGTTAAATCTGATATAAAATCCATCCCAGTTTATCTTAAAACAGTTCAGACAGTTTGAAAGTGGTTTATGTGCACTGAACTTCTGTTGTGCTACAGATTTGAACCAGTTTCTGATCACTTATACTGGTTATGTGTAATTTTTGTCCCTAACCTTAAAGATTAGGAACCAAATCACCAGCTATAAACTAGCCTACAAACACTGTTGATTTTGAATAATGAAAAATTCCATATATACGTTCAGATTCAACTTTACTTTAGCTTTTTCTAAAAGAAATGTGAACCATATATACATGTATATTTTACATTGTAAGTCCTTCCATGCAAGACATGGAAGGAATATCAGTATATAAAATACAAGTTAGGAATAGTGAGTAGTTGTAATTAGTCTATGTATAGAAGATGTGGGAGAACTAAGAAAAACTATGTATTCACAAGAGGAAAGAGAAATGCTTTCAAAAGTGCCACTGTTTTTCAAAAGTGTCCACAAATTTGCATTCCTCAGTTTTTGGTTTGGGACACATATATGTCCCAATTTTCAGAGGCAAAGAGTGATATCCAGCAGAAGTCAATGGGAGCTGCAGGTGCTAAGAACTGTTGGAAAAAATACAGGCCATAGGCATCTCCCAAGCTGAGTTCCAAAGATTATATCTCAAATCAGTGTGGGGGGGGGTTAATTCTGGTCCATACCATGTGCTACCACTCTGACTGGGTCATGTATAACTGCTTACTTCCAAATGAAATAATGACTTATGGCAGTATGATTCATCCATAACATTTTTTATTTATAAAATGGTATCTTGTCCCTTTTTGATTTGTCTCTATGGTGTTCTCCCTTGTTGACTTTCCTTAGCAAAGTTTGCTGTTTTCCATTCTGTATGGAATCTAGAGTGTAACTTGACCCCACACCCGCCTTGGTTTTCTTTTTATAAAATCCTTATCTATCATTCTTCCAAAGTCCTCAACATTTGTTTTAAAATGTACCTCTCTGTGGAATGTTTTTTCTTATTATTAATTTCATTAAAAGTGGCGACACACAGCTCTATCACTGAAATCACCCAGAGGGACAACACTGCTCCTAGAATTTGCCTTACATCTCAGGCCCCTGTTAGACATACAGGTAAAGGTACAATGGGATCTAATGCATGATCCACACATTTGCACCTCCTGCCATGCCACACACGCATGGCAGGAAGCATGATTGTGGGATTGAGCATTAGATCCCATCAAACCTTATTGCCAGTGAAGGTGGAGCCTGATCCTAGGCTCTCCCTGCACTGGCAAGAAGCAAGCTCCCACAACTGGGATCCCCCTCAGGTTAGGGGCTCCAAGCCATGGGGGATGTCTCATGCACCCCCAGCACTGGGGGACAACAGCAGCCACAGTCTCCAAGACTCAGGGGTTGATTCATAGATTGTAGAGTCGGAAGGGACCACAATGGAGCATCGTGTCCAACCCCCTGCCCCTGGCAGGAAAGAGGACTGAGGTCAGATGACCCCAGCCAGGTGACTATCAAGCCTCGTATTGAAGACCTCCAAGTTAGGTGATAATACTACCTTTCTTGGAAGCCCATTCCAGATTCTGGCCACCCTTACTGTAAAAAATGTCTTCCTAATGTCTAACCTAAATCTACTCTCCACTAGTTTGCACCCATATTCCTAGTTACTCCCTGGGGCACTCTGGTAAATAGCGCTTCATGAATTCCCTGCTGTCCTCCCTTGATAAACTTATAGGTGGCTACAAGGTCTCCCCTCAGACATCTCTTATGAAGGCTGAAGAGATCCAGCTCTCTCAACCTCCCCTTGTAAGGTCTTTCACGGAGGCCACTAATCATGTGAGTGGCCCTCCTCTGAACCCTCTCCAGATTCCGCATGTCCCTCTTGAAGTGCGGTGCCCAAAACTGGACACAGTACTCCAACTGCGACCTGACCAGTGTCACATAGAGGGGGAGCATCACCTCCCTTGATCTGTTGGTCATGCATCTGCTAATACACAAGGTGCAATTGGCCTTGTTGACGGCCTCATTACACTACTGGCTCATGTTCATCTTCAAGTCATCTATGACTCCAAGATCTCTCTCAGCCACTGAGCTGCTGAGGAGGTCATCTCCCAACCTATAGGTGTGCTGGTACATGAAACCCAAAGGCCTGGAGGATTGCGGCAGCTTTGACTCCCCCAGACCCAGGGGTTTCACACACCCCTGAGGCCAGGAGATTACGCCTGTCATGATCACCCAGCTCTGGGTTTTTCACACCGGGCACTGTGCACCTCTGCAGCTGAGAACCCCATCAACTGACAGGGCAACTAGCTACAGGGGAGACCCTGCTATGCATAAAAAGGAAAGCTCAATAGCAACCAGCTATAAAATTAGTACACATGTTTGAGGTCTAATGTCATAGCTGGTTGGAGCTTTTTATGGTGTAATAGCTACTCTGCTGGTCTTAAGGTAACTGCTCAATTAAACAATTAATTGCACAATACCTGTAACACGTAGAGGGGGCCTCAGTAAGAGCAGTAGCTACTAGCAAGAAGGGCTCAATCATTATGAATTCATAATACCAGCCCAGAAGTGACAACCCTCCCAGGTACTCCATCCCTTAAGTAAAGGAGTAGAGGCTGAGCTACATCCCTAACTTGAAGTTCAGTGCAGGGCTGAAAAAAGAGCCGTTTTTAAGAGGTGGGAAGTTCTGTTAAGTAATTGAATCCATCCCCATGTCATGGCAGGGTTTCAAAAGAAATACATTTCATTGATTCAGCTTTGTAGCACCCCTGTGAACACTGTCAATGTTTTATGTAGAAAAACTGAGGGACATGAATTAGATGATTTGTTTATCAGAGCTGGGATTTAGAATGCTTCCCAGGCCTGTATACTACCAAGTAAACAATAATATCCTAAGGCCTTAAGTGCAAGCACTTCAACATATATTTAACTTTAAGCATATGAATCAAGGTCAAAGGTCCACCTGAGCCTAAAACCCATTGGACTACTGTTGTTAATGTTCATCAGTTTCTGTAGCCAGGAGCCAAGGAGTGTTCTGGCCACAAAAGACACCTACTACAAGGAGTGATGAGGCTAGTGTCACATTCATCCTCCTTTGATTTCTCAGCCCAAGAAACCAAGTAACCATTTACAGCTGGGTCAACTGGAACCAGCTTTTGGCATGAGTCAAGAGCAGGGCTCAAACTTACACTTCCAGAGTCAGAGCAAAATGCCTTTCCTGCTCTGTCATCACGCCAAAAAAGTCACATGAATAGTCTCACTGAATTCAGCTGAAGTTAAGCTCGCCTGTATTCACAGGATTAAAGCCTTACTAATTATCTCTATAGGAAAATGTTTCATATTTCAGAGATCAGCAAGCTCCCAAAATTGTCAAGATTATCTTACTGAATGAGTGGGTCTTCCTTCTAAGAAGTACAGAATATGTAAACACTGTCATCAACAGCTATGGGAAACTCGACCCCACCAACCTAATCTCTGACCAAGCTATATTTTTGCTGTTTAAATCAAAGAGCTAATCGAAACAATTGCATGAGGCTCAAAACAAACAAAACCAAGTTTCCCCCAGCCTCACCCACCAAACTGATAGAACACAAATTATCCAGTTTCAAGTCAAGAACTTAGAGCAGTAACAATAACCACACAGTAAACCTACACGAGACTCTCAAAATTCATATGCTGTTAGAGAGCATAAAATTTATCTAAAATATCAACAATAATAGAACTTCCCTTAAAGGGAAGATTCCCTTAAAGAGCTTTCTTTAAAGGGAGGATTCCCTTAGAGAAATACAAAAGAGCAAAATCACCACACTACACAGGACACAGCTAAAGCCCTATGAAAGCTGTAGGACCTCTGTGAAGAGATCAGAAAGTTATTGCTAAATGCAGAAAGCTCAACTTAGTAAGTGCAGTTAAGACAGCGGTCAGCAAATGCACTGATTTCTCTCAGGTCATGCACATCATAATGGGATATCATGGGAAAACTCCAGTTGTTCCAAGAAAAGAGAAGCTCAAATGACATGATGAATAGACAAATCTGTCCTAAACCAGGAAACCTGACCCTGGTCCCACTCCAAGGCAGTTGCACCAGGGGAGATGGGGAGTTTCTTCTCAGAACAGCTGCTCGTTTGTACACAGTTGCCTCAAGACAGTCAACTCCCAGTTTTTGCCTTGAAGTCCTCTATCCTGAGGCAACTCTTATCCACTAGACCAGTGGCTTTTAACTAGAGAGCTACAGAAGTCCCAAACATGGGGTACAAAGGCAGATATGGGCAGTGGACCAGCCACCCACAAACACCCCCATAACACTAGGCAGTGTCACATTTAGACCACATTCCCTGGTTGAGAATAACTGTTATGCTGCCTCAATTTACTTCAGTGGTTCTCAACCCTGCATGCTCCTGTCTATGTTAGGGTTATCTGATAAACCTAAAGCAGGAAGAAGCAGAGGCATAGCTAATGTGTTTCATGCCCTGGACAAAACTCCCCTGTGCTCCTGGAGGAGGCAGGGGGGGAGGAAGGTGGTCTTGTATGCCCTGGGGGTCTCTGCACCTGGCTCCTCCAGCTAGAAGGCACAAAGTAGTGCTTCAGTTTGTGGGAGCCGAGGGCAGTCTAAGGCTATGGCCAGTAGCCCGGACCGTCAGGTGGGGTTTTTCCACGACGGAGTAGAATTAGGCAAGGAAGCGTATTGGTTGTATAACAAAAGCTTTACTTACACTGCCGACGGTCACAGTGCAGGAAGGAAACTTGCTTGAGTTACAGTTGCACACAAACAAACAGAAGTCAGATCACTTGTCGAACCGAACCCAGATGAGTCATCGATGTACGACTCCGCAAGCTCAACGCGGGGGGTACGTCAATCTTTCCACTATGACGGGAGTGGCTAGAAGCTGATCAGGCCCCTATGTCCTCCTCCAAGACACACGCGGAGTTTGCTAGGCTCCACAGTGCACTTAGACTTCCCCACGAGATAGTTGTGGAGTCCTCCAACTTGGGCGGAAACTGCTCTAACCCTTTATACAGCTAGCGAGCCAATTGCTAGCCGCCACGTAGGAATAATTTAGAATTGACCAATAGTGGGACACTAATTTGCATATGTGTGGCAGGAACTCTTTTGCACCGGGGTTTTCTCTCTGCAGCTGAGAAATCCACCGTGCAAAGAAAGCTCCATGTGGCGGGAAAATTCCAATGTGCCGAGGCACTAAAAATCATTGGGTTATGACACAATTGAGCCTGGCTCCTCTGGCCAGGCAGTGCGAGGGGTTGCAACTAGAGCAAGCCCTCTTGCCACAGCCCTTCCTTGTCCAACCCCACAAGCTCATCCTGGAAACAGAGGGGTACTGGACAGTCCCATGTGCCTGGTGTCCCTCTGTTTTCATGAGAAGCATGTGAGGCAGACTGAGAAGGGCTATGTGAAGAACAAGTGCTTCATCTGCAGCTACTTCCCAATCTGGCTTTTCAGAAGGCATGCTGGGCAGTCCCACTTGGCCACAGTGGCACTTGTGCCACAGTATGACTTGAAGGGTCTTATGGCACCCCAGTTGAGAACCACTGCTCTAAAGCACGCCTGCAAGAGGACCACAAGGGAGGTTGTCTGTGTGACAGCAGGGAAGTTGTGGAGGGGAGGCTAGTCATGGGATCAAAAAGACTGAAAAAAACAACAGTACTAAAACCAAGCTATCCCTTAAAATAATAAATAATTAATGTCAAAACAGGCCACAATTAGTTGCTCGTATATAACTTTTGAAATTTAAAATTGGAACCTGTAGTTTTATACCCTGAACCCAAACCATAGTTTTCAGAGAACCTCCCAGGGTGGATTATTTCTTACACCTTTTCAGTTTTCACTATAGTCTCAGTTACTAAAATGAATCAGTGGGCCAAACTTCCTGTAATCTTTTTTACCAAAGTTGTCAAATATTGTTGCAGGGTTTTATAAGAGTTAACTACTATGCTAACTGAGTGGGATTGTAGTAGGGGTGTGTGAAGCGGGCCTTATTCAATTCGGATTCAGATTTGGCTCGAATCAGGCACAGTGATTCAATTAGTTGATTCAGATCACTGTCCCTGATTTGATTCAGCTGAATCCAAATCTGAAGATTCGATGCTGATTTAGAGAATCACGATTCAGACATAGACACAGCTTTAAATGTTTTTTTCTACATACCTCAAGGTAGCAGCGCGGCTTGTGAATGCTGTGATGCTGGGGCGGATAGAGCGTCCCATGGGAGTGTGGGACGGGCCTCCACATATTCAACAGCAAACCCAGAAGTTGACCAGGGAGCACGCAGGGCCCCCACCCATGCCCTCCCATCTCGGCAATCGGCTGCAAGGGAACCCCGGGTGCCCCCGCCCGCCCCCCCCCCAGGCCCAGGAGGCACCAGTCATTGAGCCAGGGCGACACGGAGGGGAGGTCCTGCATGCTCCCCGGGTGGACCCAGAAGTGGACCTGTTCCACTGCACCTGGAAGTGCTTCTGGTCTACTTCTGGGCCTGCTGCTGAGCACACTGGGGAGCCCCCCACACTCCTGTGGGATGCTCCATGTGCCCCAACATCACAGCATTCACTAGCCGCCTGCTACCTTGAGGTATGTAGAAAAAACATTAAATGCCATGTCTATGTCCGAATTGCTGAATCTCTCCGAATCAATTCAAAGGGTTCCAATTTAATTTGGAGAAATTAATGGGTCCTCTGCTTTGATTCAGATTAGGAGATTCGGCTCAATCAAGCCGAATCTCCGCCGAATTGAATCAGGGATCGAAGTTTCGTACAGCCCTAAATTGTAGCACAGAAGTTAAGGTACTTCACTATAAATTTAACCCTTGCTCTGTACCTATGCCAAAGGTCACCCTATCTGACCCAGCTGTGAAGTGCCTGGATAAAGGGTTACTTCCAAATACAGGGGATAGAATTCAATGGCTTGAGGGGCCTCTTTTAGACCTATGTTCCTACCTACTTTAATCATCTGTAAGGTATGCTCTGAAGGACTGTCCAGAGAATTCATCAGCTTATGAAAAGAGAACTTAATGTGAAACACCAAATACAGCCCTCATTACTGTACTGTACTGTAGCATACAGAGGCAAGACTCCTGCTTATTTCAAAGACTTTCCTGAGAACAGACTGAATAAAAATGGTGAGATTTGATCCAAAATTCAACATATTAGTTCTTGAAAGTTCAAAAACACTCTTGTTCAGAATAGTTTACCAGATAACTTCATGTCTTGTTAACCTTGATGCCTTGATAAGCAAGTGAAGAGCATCAGGAAGGCAGATAACTATGAAATGCCTTTGGAAATCTGTCTCTAACTTATTTAGGTGACCAACGATGCAGGTGGGCATTAGTGAAGTTTTAGAAGTACCTGGGTGCCTGCTTCCCATAAATTAGCTAACATAATTGTTCATACAGTTCCACACAGATTCCCTGCCAAATTTTCTATTCATGAGAAAACAATTACAAGGAGATCTTAGACATATAGAAGAGAAAAGGAGTACAAGGAATATTATCTAGAATTGTAATAAGATCAGCATTTACAGTGCCCTTCTCAGGAGACCCAGAGAACAGATAAGAGAAGAGAAGGAGAGAGACAGACAGG
>NW_005842784.1:199608-207598 GCF_000455745.1 Alligator sinensis | reverse complement strand
AAAGAGTGTCACCATGAGCTGTAATAATAGCTTTGCACTGAGCTACTCATCAAAAGGAAAGAAAAGTGTTGTTCTTCTGAATGGCCACCCTGAGGGGACAAAAAAAAAAAGCAGGCAAAATGAAGACAATGGCTTAACAATTCTGAAACACTGAATAGTCCTCCTTTGGAGAAGTTCAATGGGAGGCAAGATTATAATGAC
This sequence comes from Alligator sinensis, assembly GCF_000455745.1. Classification (NCBI taxonomy): domain Eukaryota; kingdom Metazoa; phylum Chordata; order Crocodylia; family Alligatoridae; genus Alligator; species Alligator sinensis. Next base: position 207,397 of record NW_005842784.1, on the reverse strand, counting down.
TTCTCTGCTTGCCTCTTCCTCAGCAGCACTCAAAAGCTCTTTGAATATCAGAGTACTGGAGTTCAGGGTGGACAGAAAAGACAGGAGAAAAATTCTTGAGAAAAATGTTTGAAGCAAGCTCATCTACTAAAGGAATATTGTTTTTATTGCTAATATTTTCAAACTTCCTCAGTTTTACATTGCAAGATTAGAAATACTTCAGGATAAATGATAGCAAAGAAAAAAACATTTCCTGGAAATAGGATTTAAATAATGCAAACTGCTTTATTCTCCTGGGTGCTGCAATAGTAAAGGTACTCATTTAGACTCAATACTACAATCATATCTGGAAAACAGGAGTCAAGAAGATTCACAGATGAATAAGCACGTACCCATTCATTTGATGCTTGTAAAAATCATATCACCTAGGGCCTAATTCTGCCACCCTTATTTATGTGGCATAACACTTCATTCTGCAAGCAAATCTCACTGATCCTCACAGGGATCTTTGCTAGACAAGTTACTGTTTAGCCGATGCACCTACACATGTCGTCAATACAGCATGTTTGCACATGACACCTTAAATGGCACACACAGATGCTCATGGCACCTTCATAGCACACGTAGATGCTCAAACTGCTGCCGTCTAGGGCACATGTGCAGACACTGTGCCTGGGATTGCAGCAGTTTGAGCTGGGGAGGAGCAGCCACAGGCTGGCAGGGGGCACAGGGGGTCAGCCCCAGGCTCCAGGAGGTGGCATCAGAGCTGGAAGGGGCATAAGAGTGCCCCAGTGTGCAGACCCCTTTGGTTAGACAGCAGGCGGGGTCTGGACCCCCTGTTGCCTGGGCTGACCAGGCACAACATGCACCCAGGTCAGTGTTTAAATGTGCGTTTAGGTACAGTTACATTTGCTGCCATAAGATAGTAGTGTCCCTGACAATAGTATCTTAAAGTGGCAAAAATTAGTTTGCTGTGGTCTAATAGCATCACACATGTAGACTGTGACACTTTACACCACAGCAAATTAGTCTACTGAGCAGTTAAGCACGTGTAGATGTACCCAGTATGTGTAAAAGGTGGTAGTCTAACCAATCTACATAACTTGGATAATGAATCATCCGATAGTGATCTAGTGAGGAGACAAACTTCCCTACATGAGCAGTCTCTCATAACCTACCCTTATACATTCACAGCAAATGACCCATGTGATAGAGAGGACTTTGCACAGTTTCTCTTTTGCTTACACTAAAGAATCGAGCCTATTTCGTGTCTAGTATCAGAGTTCCTAGGAATCACATTTAAATAAAATTATAGTTATAGGCTTTTAGTTTGGAGGGTAGGAGGCAAAATTCATGTGTTACTCACACAGGCCAAGTGAATTGGCTGGGACAGGGAGCTCAGATAAAGCAGAATTTGCCAAACCCAACCAATGCCAAGCTGTGGTACAGCAAATTTGTAGAGATTCTGGAGCACAGGAGTCACAGAGGGATGGATTCAGCAGTCTTTCTGCAACCTTCAGTCCAAGGCAATTATCTTCCTCAAATCCCTACTGCTCACACAGCTGTTATGCCCAGACAGCGTAGGCATTAAGTGCTACAGGGAACCATCAGGGTACTCTTCCTCCTTAGGTTAAGTTCTCCTGAAAACTCCACACAGTAGAAAGTCTCCTGTTGCATCAGTTCTCCTCTAGTGAAAAACATGCCTCCAATTACCTCTTAATGCCCCACCTAAATCCTATATTAAACCTAAGTACTCTGCCTGCTTTTAGCATATAATGCTAAAAAGTCTTTGAGAACCAGCTTTCAGGATATCCTCTTAATGACTGGAGTACAAGAAATGGACCAAATGGATCTAGGTGTTCAAACAGAATGTGAAGTAGAGAAAGACAGGGTCATTTGTATTCTGCAAGTGTTCATGGAAAAGCAGTAACGGAAAGCCCTGCAACTGGCCCAAAAAGCTCTACACTAGGGGTGTTCTTTCTGTCATAACTAGGTCTTTATTCTGATTGATACAAAAAAGAAAAGGGACCATAATTCAAAGTACTAAACACCCCAGCATAAATCAAGATATTTATTAGCAACTAACCCCAAAACAGCCACACACACACACACACACACACACACACACACCCCCTCTCCCACTTCAGATCCCTTATCCTCCAGTGAAGACCTAAACCCTGTCAAAACCCAAGCTTTTTAGAGCCTTATACTCCAAATTTAACACCTTATATTCTATTTGGAAAAAAGCAGGAAGCCAGGATAGCTCACAGGGCTGAGATGATATTCACCGGAGCACTGCATAATACGCTGGGTTTTGTAGTAGCTGGAGTTTGATTCAATTCAAGATGTAAGTAAGCTCCAGGTAGAGAACAACACAGTGGCCCAGACTACAGTCAACGAAGGCCTGGATCACAGAAGCAAGATCTGTATCTGAAACAGGATCTCCTGAACAGGCAATCTAGTAAGAAGTTGTTTTGACCACTGCTACTAGAATGCAATATAACATCTATTGAAGGAGGAACCTAATCTGAATGGTATTCATGAATCTGGATAAGGGAATGTTCCCTAAAGCTTGGTGCCCTTAATTCTTCTGAGAGATTTGCATTCTAGAATGGCAAGGAACATAAATTTATTTTATTAATGTACCAAGTTCACAAATCTAATCTGAATGAACAGCTGGGTTTTTCTTCCTCTAGGCATAATAAACGGTACATGTTTTGAAATATGTAGCCCTTTTATTTAATGAATATCTATTTGCTTTGTATACAGGCAGAGAGCAAAAGCAGAGGCTATTTAAAGCTCAACAGCCAGGATTTTCAACAGACAAAACAATGATCCAAGATATAGGAGATGAAAAACCCAAAGATATCAAGGTTTCAGAGTCATCCTGATGGCACAGCGTGCTATGAGTTTGGGACTCGAAAAGAAATAAAGTCCGGCTCGAAATGTAAGGTATTGCTAGAATACACAGTGCTTATTCACTTAAACAGTAACAAGATAACTGGAACCTCTGTAATAAAGGCTACTTTGGGAAGAAAAAAAATGAGTACTTGAATAACAGCACATTTCAATACAACTGTTCTGTACAACTTTATTGTTTTTTCCAATGCTAACCAGAAATCCAAAAAGTGTGCACAGTGAACATAAGGGCACATCATGGTGGTGCCCTAAGAGGAAAGAACTGAGAAATTTCCTACCATCATTGTTTGTAATGAGCTTTGAAAGTAGTTTGCTACATTAATGTGGAGGGTATGCCTACTCTGGTGTCATTCCAGCCCACAATGACATATCCAAACCAACTGTTAAAGCAGCTAGCTCAGGAATTGCTATCAGGCTAGCCACAATAATATGGAAATGAACATAGGCTAACTGTCCAAGTGTTTACCCAGCTTCACAGCTTGTGATTAGTTCTGTAATACTACAGCAAGAGCCAGATGACTTATTCATGCCATCATCATTATCATATGGCATCATTCCATTCCAACAGTAATTCAGGAAGATGTTAAAAAGCCACAAAAATCAAAAACAATTTTTCACACAGCTGCTATGCTCAGGCAGTGTAGGCATTAAGTGCTACAGGGAACCATCAGTGCATCCTTCCTCCTTAGCTCAACTTCTCCTGAAAACTCCATACAATAGAAAGTATCAACAACAATCACTGCATGCCTAGTCTGGAATATTCCCCTCCCGACTAGATCAGCACACTGTTCTTGATGGTACTCCTTCCAGATCAGCTAGACACTTTTAAATTAGAAGGGCCAAATAAGAGTTTTGAAAGAGCTGGCTAAGAAACTCTTGGATCATAATTACTGATTTTCATACAGGTCTTAATAAGCTGGGGAAAGTCTAGAAGGGTGTGCAAACAAATCTTGTATTTAAAAGGGGTACGCAGGATTAGCCTGGAAGTTATGGCTTTTGTCAGCCTAACACAGATACCAGACAAAATAATGGGATGGCCAATACAGCCATTATTAAAAAAGATTGGTAATGGCAACCAACATGCATTTATAGGAGACAGAACTTGCCAAACTGGCTACTTTTTAATGAGATTACAAATTTGGTTGATTAATATACAGAGACTTCTGTAAAATATTTGACTTTTACTGCATGGTATTTTAATTAAGAAATTGCCTATCCACTCTGCATAAGGACATTTGGGAAAGTTAATCCAAATTAACTAACAGTATGAATTTAAAGTAGATTAAATGGAATAGCATCCAAAGTAAATTAATCCACATTAACAGTTCATTCATAATAATTTTCCAAAGCATGCCTATGTAAACAAGCACTAAAAGAGAGTCAAGTGGGTGACAATCACAGTCTACTAAAACCTATCTAAAGAACAGAAATGTAATAGATGGCTCTTCAGACAAAGATATAACAAGATCCAATGGTTGAAGTTTAAAACGAGACATGTTAAGGCCAAAATACAAGTCACTTTTTCTTTTCTTTTCTTTTTTTCAACAGTGATAGTACTTAATCACACAATTTAGTGAAGAACCGTGGTGCATTCTCCATTGCTGGAAATCTTTAAATCAGAACTATATGTTTTTCTAAAAGATATACTTGAGTTCAAACAGGAAATCAATCAAGGAAACCCAACAGGGTATGTTAAATGTACGAGGTCAGACTAAATCATAATGGTCTCTTTTGGATTTATATTAAGTAAGTATTCTAATATTTTCAGATTAAACTATTAAATATGATTGTGTGTCCTGTGCTTTGGCATCATGATACCATTGTTTCCAGTTGGTCCTCAAATAAGAGAGTTTAATTTCATTCAGACTCTTACCACAATCCCCCATGAGTATAGTATGAAATTCAATGAAGCACCCAAACCCCAATGTCTTAATCATATTATTTTTAAAGTCCTTTTTAATAACTCATTTACTCATTAGTCTTTTTTATGATGAGTCATATCATGTCTGGTCCTTAAACTTATCAGTGAAATATCAAAAACTAACCAAAAATTAAACCAAAGTGTTCCTACAACTAAGATGTTACTGGAAACTGAAGAGCCATAAATTACTGATTCAATTTTCAGTAGAGAATAAAGAGAAAAAATAAATAAATATTTCTGCAACAAGCTGTAGATGCTTTCATTTCTCTATAATGCATGTGAGAAGTAAAATCTGGCCCCAAGCTTGGTGCTTAAAGGTCCCAGACTTCCATCAGAAAAAAATAAAACTTCTAGCATATCTGACAGCCTTAGGCATAAAAAAATTCTTACGTTGTTTTATCAAGTTGGGAAAGTGTCCTGGAGATGTAGCAGGGGTGTAGGTTGTAGCCGTGTTGGTCTAAGGACATAGGCAGACAAGGTTCCTTGGGTGAATTTGATATCTTTTATTAGACCAACCCAAACAGTTGGAGAATAGTTATTAAGCAAGCTTTCGGGTTCAAAAACCCTTCGTCAGGCTAGGGAAGGTTCAGCAGTTGGTGTGTGCTCTTCCTGGATGGAATGAAAATAAAGAAGCCAGGGGCTGGGCTGGGGAGTCAGTTGCCAGGCAGATTATAATGTATCAAAAATCCAATGTCTATGTTTAGTCCATGATCTCTAGTATCCAGCAGGTTGATGAAATGGAGCTCATAGGCTCGTCTCTGGGAAGTGTTGTGTAAGTTTACCTTGAGGATCAGGACTGAGAGATTGGACAGAGAGTGGCCCTCCTGTGAGAAATGTGCCCCCACCGGTAATTGTGTATTTCTGTCTTTGATAGATTTCCGGTGTGCATTTATTCTGGTGCGCAGTTGTTGTTTGGTCTCTCCTACGTATTTTCCATCAGGGCATTTGGTGCATTGGATGAGGTATATTACATTTCTGGAGGTGCAGCTGTAAGATGCAGGGATGCTGATGGCTCTGTTGTGGGGTGTAGTAATAGTGGAGGTGGTGGAGATGTGGGGGCAGGTTTTGCATTTCTTGTCCTGGCACGGTCTGGATCCTTTTGGTGTGTTCTGGGCTTGAGGAAGTTTGCTTCTTGTGATGAGGTTAGCGAGGTTCAGTGTTTGTTTGAAGGCTAGGATGGGTGGCTCTGGGAAGATCTTTTTAAGAATAGGGTCTCTTTCTAGTATGGGTTGCAATTTTTTGAGGATTTTCCATACAGGTTCAAGGGAGGGGTGATACATCATAACCAGCGGTGTGCGATTTGTGGGGGGGTTTCTTCTGTACTGCAGCAGAGATGTAGGAGCTTTTACAGCTGGGTGATGCAGAGTCTTCAGAGTAGCACATGTAGCATTTTCATTGAAACACAGACCCCCTACCTCAGTTATTTGAGAATCCAAATATTGCCAAATCCAGGTTGAAGCTGGAAGCCATAAAATGATTGGGTGTGTGCTGTTGTGGGTTTTTTTTTTACCCGAGGCAACTGTCATGACAGACTGTAAGTTTTCCTATTCCATTCTTCCATCACATACTGTTGGTAAGATTTATACTAATTCTTTCCAGTGAGAGAAGATAGATTCATTTATTTATTTGCTATCCTTCCCAAAGAAGCTAATAGCAGCTTATAATAAGAGAACAGAATAGCTTATAAAACAGGAGGAAGTATAAAAACAGAAACCCACTAAACAAACCTGCCCAAACACCTGGGCAAATGGGAAGGCCTCATAAAGTTTACTTTTTCAGTATTTCCCCTAAATAAACTGTTTAATTATCTGTTACATGTTCTGTGCTTTCAATGCAATCCAACTCACTCACAATTTCCACTTCTGGGTTTCTGTCCTTGCTTAGGACAACATGCTATGTTATAGTTGCATATAAACTTGTGCTTGCTGCTTATAACCATAATATAAAGAATAAAAAAGGAGACAGGAAGCAGTTGTATGTAAATTTTAAAAAAATGCTGCTATAACTTGACAAAAGGATCAGTGACTAGCAACCTTAAGCCTAATGTACAAATAGAACAATTTTGCTTAGTGATAGCATAACACGTTGAATTTTCCACCTAAATTCAGAAACCCTGTACTGCCCTGTAACAGTGAGATGAGTGTTCAAGTCAACTGCAGTATCTCCCCAAGTTATAGGTGAATCTAGTAAGTGAGCAATTATGATGTTGAGATCTTATCATAACTGTCTGGCAGTGGAAGTACAGATACATCGGATCAGTACCGATATAAAGAAAATTTGCCTCCAGCTGGTCAGTCCATTGTGGTAGAAGGAGTGGGGGGGAGGGGCAGATTAATGCCCTCCCCCACCATGGTGAGGGAAGGTGCAGGAGGGGGCAGGGGCAAGTGCTGCCCAGGCAGGGTGGTGGGGGGAGGGTGGCACTAGGAGGTTACTGCATTCACCCCAAATTTTGCCACAGCTCAGCTGCCAGCGCTGCCACTGCCAGCTTCCTGGCACTACCCCAGCTCTTCCTGGAGCATGGGTGGAGGCAGTGCGTTGAGCTAGAGCAGCGCCGGGTGCTGGTGGCGGTGGCACTGGGAGCGAAGCTGTGGCAAAATTTGGGGTGAATGCAGCATCTTCCCAGCACCGCCAGAGCCCTCTCTGAGCCCAGCCCCCACCAAGAAGAGCCCCGTGCAGCCCCAGTTGCAGCCTGCCCTACACAGATCGGGAGGGCACACATCCCCTACATGCCTGGATACTGCATTCACCCCAAATTTTGCCACAGCTCAGCTGCCAGCGCTGCCACTGCCAGCTTCCTGGCACTACCCCAGCTCTTCCTGGAGCATGGGTGGAGGCAGTGCGTTGAGCTAGAGCAGCGCTGGGTGCTGGTGGCGGTGGCACTGGGAGCGAAGCTGTGGCAAAATTTGGGGTGAATGCAGCATCTTCCCAGCACCGCCAGTGCCCTCTCTGAGCCCCGCCCCCACCAAGAAG
>NW_005842784.1:192233-199512 GCF_000455745.1 Alligator sinensis | reverse complement strand
CAGCAGGAGCCACCCCCCCACCACAAGCCACTATTCTTCCCCCCACCACCCTGCCTGGGCAGCACTTGCCCCTGCCCCCTCCTGCACCACGAGGGTGTTGATCTGCACCCCCCCCGCCACACCCCTTCCACCACACTAGACTTACCAACTGGAGGCAGCTGTATCAGAAATCAGACCAGTATCAGCTGATATGCCTCCTTAAATATCTGCTATCGGTATCGGCCCCCCAAAATCTCTATCAGCGCATCACTATCTGGCAGTGTTCATAGGATCTATGAGTTCATTAAATTATGAGTGAGCTTTGCAGATCATCCCAAGTGAATGCTAGTAAACCTTTATATATCATTTGCACTGGTCTTAAAAAAGAGAAATTTGTTTTAGTTTATAATTCCACAAATGCAATTGCACTGTGGTTATGCCTTTTGATAAATAATTGATATGCAACTGACAAGGAACATAAAAGGCAAGAAAAAGGGATTCTACAAGTATGTAAAAAGTAAGACAACAACCAAAGAAACCATTGGTCCCATATAGAATGCAGAAGGCAATCTAGTTACAGATGATGCAGAGAAGGCTGGAGTATTTAATGCCTTTTTTAATTCAGCCTTCACAAATATGGGCTGCTACTAGATAATGAGTGCAGTTGGCAGCAAAGATAGGAGAGGAGACAAACAGCCTACAGTAGTACAAGAACAGGTTAAGGATTACTTAGAGAAGCTGGATGCTTTTGAGTTGACAGGGCCAGATGGAATATACCCTTAGGGTACTGAAAAACATGGCTAAGGTAATTTTCAGAGACATTAGCTTTTTGAAAACTTATGGAGGTTGGGTGAGGTTCTGGATTAATGGAAAAGGGCAAATATAGCACCCATCTTGAAAAAGGGAAGAAAAAGGATCCAGAGAATTACAGACCAGTCAGCCTGACCTTGATGCCTACAAAAATCATGGAGCAGGTCCTCAAGGAATCGATTGTGAAGTACCTAGAGGTGAACAGGGGGTCCCTATACACAAGCAATAAGACTGCCCCAACGCATTGGAATTACAGCCCATTGGAGCACACTCGATTAACTAAGTCTGCTGAAGTGTGGTAATTACCACGCTCCAGCAGCCTCCAGCATCTCATATGTATCAGTGTCACCACATTTAAAAATGACAGTGGGAGCGCTTTATCTAAAGTTCATTTGAGGAGCTTTAGATAAAGCACCCCTGCCACCATTCTGAAGCTCAAGGATGCTGATACATGAGATGCTCCAGGTGCTTTAATTAGAGTGGCTCTTGGAGCTGCTCTAATTAAAGCAGACCTTCCTCCCTGCACACACACTCCCAAAGCACATGTATAAATGCCCAAGGTGATCAGAAAAAGCCAGTAGGGATTCACCAAGAGCAAGTCATGCCTAACCAATCTGATTTTCTTCTATGATAAGGTGACAGGCTCTCTGGATGCGGGGAGAGCAGTGGATGTGATGCACCTTGACTCTAGCAAGGCTTTTGACACCATCTCTAATGCAATTCTTGCCAACAAGCTAAGGAAATACAGAGTAGGTCAAAGTAGTGTAACATGGATACATAACTGTTTAGGCTATAGTGCTCAACAAGTAGTTATCAATGGCTCAGTAACTAGTTGGGAGGAGTCTCAAATGGGATTCCACAGCGGTCGGTCCTCAGTTCAATATCTTTGTTAATCATTTGGATGATGGGATTAAATGCACCCTTAGCAAATTTAAGAATGACACCAAACTGGGTGAAGTTGCAGACATTCTGGAGGGCAGGGCCAGGATACAAAACGACCTGGACAGACTGGAGAAATGGTCCACAATCAGTCAAATGAAATTCAACAAGGACAAGTACAAAGTCCTATGCTTGGGAAGGAATAATTGCACATACAAATACAAACTGGGGAATGACTGGCTAGGCTGCAGTACTGCTGAGAAGAACCTGGGAATTACAGTGGACCATGAACAGTGGACCAGGAACTTTCTGACTATCAGGGTGGTCAAGCACTGGAACAGGCTATTTAGAGAAGCTGTAGAATCTCCATCCTTGGAAATTTTCAAGAACAACTTGGACAGACACTTGGATGGGATGGTTTAGTCAAGGATGATCCTTCCTTGAACAGAGGACTGGAATAGATGACCTCATAGCGCACGTCTAGACGAGCACACACGTGCCTTTTGCAGCATCCCAAACCAGTTTGAGATGCTGCAAGAGTCACACTGTGAATGAAAAACTGTTCCCTGCACTGCATATTTGCAGCACGGGCTCAAAATTTGATACATAGAAACCCAGGTATCAAACCAAAAAAAAAAAAAATGGATGAAGAAAGTGGGGTGGGGCATGGTCCCAGACAGCGCCCTGAGATAACCCGGAAGCTGGTCCTCTGGGGAGATGCTCTGGTTTCTGGCCAGAGCATATTTATGTGCTTCTGCTGCCTCAGCATGCAGGGCACACACCCTTAGCATGCTGGGGTAAGCAGAAGTGGGGCAAGAATCCAGCATGACCAGGACCCAGGTGCTGTCATGGATAAGTAGGGACTAGAAGGGGGAATTATGGAGGGGAACTGTGCATGTGTGGGGGGGGACCATAGGGAGGGTTGTGGGTCCCCTGCAGGGCACACAACCCCTCCCCCCCACCCCATAGCAGCAGTGGCCATCAGGTGCTCAGGGCCTGTTGCCGTCAGAGCCCCCTCAAGGCATGACATGGCCCTGGCCACCTGAGAGCCAGTGCTGCCTCTGCTGCTTGTTGCAGGTGCGGCCCAGCATGGGGCCGTGCACCTTTCTGCAGCTCCAGGCTGCTCAAGCTGTCACCTGGGAGCCAACGCTGCTTTCAGGGACTGAGTGTCATGCCAGGCTGGGTCCTGCCTCTACAGAACCAGCCCAGCCCAATGGCGTACAGGGCCCATGGAAGCCCAGCATGATACATGGACCCTGTGAGCGGCACCAGTCCCCAGGTGACAGCCCGAGCGTCCCAGAGCTGCAGAAAGGCACATGGCCCCATGCCGCACCATACTCACGACAAGCAGCACAGGCAGCGCTGGTTCCAAGGTGAGCAGGGCCATGCCACACCATGGAGGGGCGCCGACAGCAGTGGGCCCTGAGCGCCTGATGGCCACTGCTGCTCCGGGGGGGAGTTGTGGGCCCTGCAGGGGGGCAAGGGACCCACCTCTCCTGAGAAGCCCTCCCCCACACTCACAGTCCCCCCACAATCCCCTCACACTACCTACACACCCTGCACACCCCCACATCCCTCCACATCCCCCTACACCCCTTCCCACTCCCCTCCTGCAATCCCCACATCCCCCCATCATGCCCAGCTACCAGACAGGATGAAACCTGCTGGCAGGAGCTGTGGCTGCACGGTCAGCTTTCCCCACATCCTAGTTAAAGAAGGGGTCAGGGGGAGCTCTAATTGTTCTGTGATAAAAACAAAAGCAAACATCAAAACATACAGATATTTAGAATTTATTTTATTATGATGATAGAGAGACTGGTAGGCTTCCAAATTGCTTTAAAACTCTAAATATCAACAACTGATCTAGACAGATAGATCTAGATAGATTTAAATATCAACAACTGATCTAGATAGATCAGTGCCCAACTGATCTAGATAGATAGATGGATGTCTTTTTTTTTAATGGTGGAAGAACATGGATTTTGGGGTATTTTAAAGAGTGAATTTGGGATTTTTTTTATCAGAGATTTTTCAGTTTTTAAATAGGGAACACCAGAATTCGTGCTAGTGAGGAAAGTGGCAGGACCCAGGCACAGGAGCCTGCTCAGGGCTGGCACCCAAGACCCAGCTAGAGGTGGATGACCTCCCGGCCACTTGGAATCAGAAAGACATGCTTTGACAGTTCAAAGCAGACCACTATACTCAGAACATCTTCCAGGCAATAGCTGCCCAGATGGCAGGGCGGTGGCACACATGGCAGTAGTGTCACACAAGGCCAACTGTGCAGCCACAGCCCGCTGACAGCTGGCCCAGAGGTGCAGATGCCTCTGCTGCAGCTGGGCAGTCCCCATCCGGGTCTGACAGGCATGCAGCCTTGGGGCCACATGCTATCGCAGGTGTCAGCAGGTCATAGTCAGGCAGCAGCCCCCATTGCCAGACTGCTGTAGAGGGTGCAGGGAACTCTCAGTTAGGGCTGCTTCAGCAGTCCAGCTGGCACAAGGGGTAGTGTCCCCAGATACCAACTGGCTGGGCCCCAGAAGCTCCTTAGATGAACCGCTTGCCAGGACAGGTTTTTATACTGCTGGGGCCAGCACAGGTGTTGGCCCCAAACTCTAGCACCCCCTGACTACAGATCTGGGTAGAGCTGGGCAGGGTCATTTTGTCCCAGGTGGCACGACTTGCCCCACACCAAAGTGCAAGTCCAGACACGTGTGCTGACACAACAATCTCTGGCACAAATTTGAGCCGGTCCTATTTGAGCTGCTGTAAGTGTATGTGCCTGCATGTGTGGATGCAGTCGTAAGGTCCCTTACTTTCCTATGATCCTAAAAATTCTTGTTACCAGCAATTAAACTTGACTAAATCTATTTTCATCCCTTAGGTTTCATATGTAACACGTGTATTTCTTAATCCAGGTAACACTAACCACATAGCATGTGTTCTTTAACTTGTCTCGGTTTTATGAATTAGTGGTATTACAGCTATTAAGCATAACCATAGTATAATTGCACTGTAACTACAGTGCAACAATGTACTTGTGCATCATGAACAAAACAAAAACAATTATAAGTTTTAAGTGTGGGAGTCATATTGTAGCCATGATGGTCTAGGAAATGAGAGAGGGGCAAGGATTTTTGTGGATATTATTATTCATTGGACCAGCAGTGTTTTCCTCAGATCAGAAAAAGAATGCATTGCATTTGAAAGCTTGTTTATGTCTATCCAGACCATGCAGTCTGTCCAATAAAAGATACCACCCCCAAACATCTCTTCCTCTGTAATAAATTTAAAGTAACTTTTAAAATGCCCTTAAGTAGTTTTCTATACATAAAAGTGCTATTATTTTAAAGCCTAATATTTCAAAACTCTGTCTGAAACACTGGAAAGATGGGAATATTTCCTTTTCAGTAAAGTATATTTCACATTTCCAGCTCTACAAGTAGCTATCAGACCTTAAATTACTATTGCTTGATCTAGACTTTGGACACAGGGCTTAAACACGATGGAAACGTATGCTTAAGAACAAAACTTGGTATCTACTCCTGGGCAGTTTTTTCAGCACAGATCTATTCTTTTCACCTTTCGAGAAGATTATCTATGAGCCAGATTATCTTCCATTAATTGAAAACACACCTCCCCACAACAAAAAAGAACATCTAATGCAACATAAAGTACTGTGGCAGGATCCCAGGTACACTTTTGACAATCTGCTACAAGCTGAACTCCTGCCAGTGAGTAGCATTTATCTCTTATATTTGTATATGCAAATAAATGGTTTGATACAGCTGAACATCACCATCTTTACCAAACTATTATTTTCTGATTTGCATATGCAAAGACATTACAGAGATATAGAAAATATTGTATTATATCAGGAAATAAACCTGTATATAAATTAAGGATGAAGAGATTTTCATATCTCTTTAGTTATAAAGCTGCAGACATTGGTAACGCATTTAAGAGAATTCTAATATCAGTAGGCTATACAGGGGGAAAAAACTATTATCTTACCAATCAGTTTTTTTCTTAATTAATTCTCCTTTCTCTCAGGTAGAATGTGATGACTACAGTATCCAAAACCACTTTAAAATAGTCCTCAATACATAATTCAAGGATATACTGAGTGTAATTCACAGACTGCTTTGCATGCAATATCTAGTTTGTCAAGTGTGATTATTAAATCAAAACTAGAGAAAATGCCAAGTGATGATAAACTGAGAAGACACTGATTTACACTGTGTAACATGCATATGTTGCTTTCCTACAGTTCAGCAAGTAGGCCAACAGTAAAGATCAAGGATGACTCCCTACCCAAATTGATTGCATCAAGTTTTCTGCCAACATCCGTCATAATTTAGGCATTAGGAGATAGAAGGACAGCGCAAGACAATAAGGTAAAACTGGATAATGTATAGAGTTTTAAAAAAATCTATTAGGAGTATTAATTTCAGGGATCTGGCCCTGCTGTTTTACAATTTTCACATCATGGCAAATATTTCATATTTATTCCTTTACTGAAAGTATACAGGGGGAATGCTCAGTATTCCTATACTGAGTTGTAGTATATATTTACTGAAAAATATGTACTACAACTCTGACTATAAACTCAAAGAAATTATATTGGCTGAAGATGATAGCACCAACTTTACTTAAGCAATTTATCAAAATATTTTTTAATCTTAATTTTGCTAATCAGTACATTTTTAGCTCATTTTCCAAAGCCAATAGGGTTATCTGTCAACAAGTTCTCTCACTGCTACACAAACGGAGCTGAATCATACAGATGCAAAACTTGGCTAAATGTTCCTTTATTGATCAAAGTGCACTATTTATTTGAGCAAAGTGAAGTTACATTATCCCTTAATAAAAAATGAATACCTTATCACATAGATCAATTACAATCCATCCAATATGCCTGCATGTTAAAATACTTGATGTGTGTATATGATTTCATAGACATTAGGGCTGGAAGGGACCTCGGAAGATCATCGAGTCCAGCCCCCTGCCCAAAGGGCAGGAAGTCAGCCGGGTTCATAGGATCCCAGCAAGATGAGCATCCAGTTTCATCTTGAAGGTGTTCAATGAAGGCGCTTGAACCACCTCCGGTGGCAGGCTGTTCCAGACCTTGGGGGCTCGGACAGTAAAGAAGTTCTTCCTTATGTCCAGCCTGAAACGATCTTGAAGTAGTTTGTGACCATTCGACCTCGTCATTCCTTGGGGCGCTCTGGTGAACAAACGTTCCCCCAGATGCTGGTGGTCACCCCTGATAAACTTGTAGGTGGCCATCAGATCACCCCTGAGCCTGCGCTTTTTCAGGATAAAGAGCCCCAGGGCTCTCAGCCTGTCATCGTAGGGTCTGCTTCCCTGACCTCTGATCATGCACGTGGCTCTTCTCTGGACTCTCTCAAGCTTCTCCACATCCTTTTTGAATTGTGGAGCCCAAAACTGGACACAGTACTCCAGCTGCGGCCTCACTAAGGCCGAGTACAGGGGGAGAATGACGTCCCGGGATTTGCTTGAGAAGCATCTATGGATGCAATTGAGACGTCCCGGGATTTGCTTGAGATCATCGAGTCTGACCCCCTGCATAGGCAGGGAAGAGTGCTGGGTG
>NW_005842784.1:178857-190099 GCF_000455745.1 Alligator sinensis | reverse complement strand
GGCTTGCAGGGACGTGTAGCTTTCCTTAACATAGAGAGCTACCCCCCCGCCCCTTTTCTCTACACGATCCCTCCTGTACATGTGTTACCTTGGCCTGCACTTATAGTACATTAACATGCATATACTTGCAGATTGCAGGCATACAATTTCTATATTAAAATGGATACCAAATTGAAGTACAAGACAAACAGTGACTCTCCATTTACATGTTTTTCTATCTTCCACTATGACAAGAAAAGTGTATGTTCTTCAGAATTTGGTTAAAGAACATCACAAGCCTTCCATATGCATAGACAGAGACCTGCGAATAAAATTGTTCCTTAGTTTATAACCAACCCTGGACTATATCAGTGCCTATGCTGCCAAGGGGAGAGACAAAGGCCTGGAGTAACTGTTCATATATTTTCCTGTTTAAATTAGCAGGCTTTTTCGTAATCAAAAACAAGCTTGGCATATATAAGTGTATTTAAAATACATGTCCTTGAAATTCTTTACACTTTGCTCCTACAAAATATGAGAACATGTTGTGACTATAACACAGTATTCAAATTCCATAATTCGAAATACATTGTGGCTAAATACACACATGCACACACACGCGCACAGTTTTTTAAGGGATTATCCTCTACGGGAGCATTCTGTAAAACTACTTGATGCTGGGTGTGTGCATTACAGTTCATTAAGTTTAGTACTTGCAAAACCAAGTACTAAATCAATGAGCAGTGGATGTGTCTACATGTGTCCCTACAGCACCTTTGTTACTATACCATCATTCAGGACTTCCTTTTGTGCTGTGCGTCCTGCATGCAGTTATTTTTAGCAGGTACATCACTGTAACAATGTGCTATAATGAGGGAGCACATTGCTACAGCGACATAGCTGCAGCATCATGGTTTGTGACCACCAATGATACATTGCCATAGGACATTGCTATGGTGACAGTGTCACGTGTAGGCACACCCAGTAACTGTTGGTACTGCGCGGAAGCACCGGTGCGTGTCTTTTTAGTAATGCTAACTGAGCAGTAGCCTAATACTACTGTGCGGTAGCATATTAGCATGGGTTTTGCCTGACATGCTACTGTGCAGTGTTATTAGGCTACTGCACAGTTAGCAACTTGATATTATCTATCCATTCTAAAGACAGCTATTTTTCTCTATAAAAATATTTTCATGAGCCCTGCAGAGAAGTCCTCTCTGGCATAGATGATTAAGCAGTAGCAAGAAAGAGGAAGGTAGAGAGAAGGAGTGAATTCCATCAGAGAAAGAGAAATCAGCTCAAACTTCCCTGGACTTTGATGATGGTATTATAACAAAGGCACATGCAGAAGCCCCTTACAGCAACATTATCACTTCGAGGATTAATCAGATACTAGTTTTCTTGAAATTGATGCATACATTTACATGAGTTCAGGCTGCACATGTAATTTCACTTTGCTGCCATTTTTTCATACCAAATGATGTCAGATTTTTAATTAAAATGTTTAACTGAAAATTAAAATGTCAGTAGTGATGCACAGATGCTGCTGAACAAACTTACCATGTCAATGTAAATACTAAACAAAAGGAAAACAGTAAAGGAACAAATATATCAACTGATATTCTGTTCAGTTATCACCAACTAACCATCTCTGGATCAAGCCTCTCCTTCCCAAAACATGCTAGCTCTCACTATCAGTGTTGCATGATGATGCCCAGCTGAACAAACAGAACTCTTCAGCTCAAACAGAGGTAAAAAAATGAAGGAGAAAAGAGGTCATAGTAGCTGCCTATTACTATCTGTCTAATACATCTCATTGGAGTCTCTGAGCAGCTTTTTCACTGAGCAGATAAAAGGTGGCCTTTAAGCATAACTAAATCTTTGAACTCATTTGTTTTTAGATAATGCAACTAGGTCATCAACTAATGAAAGTAGCCCTTGACAGCAATGCTTGTAGTGTTCTCACTCAGCTTAACAGGGTCTGTTTTAATGGCTGACTTGGTCAGGCTACACCTTGAAATGACTGAAATAATAAACATGCTGGTGAATTATTTTGCTGCAAAAAAGGCAAAATATATGTTTTCCTCTCACTTACCACTTCTTTATTTCCCTTCCTCTGCACATTCTCATTCAACCCCAGGAAGAATGAAACCAGGATAGCAGAGGAAAGATCTTTATACTATCATATCAGAAAAAAAAAGAAAAAAGAAACCTCACAAGTATGTTCCTAACACTTTCCTGTGCATCTGATTTTACCAAGACCACTTCCAATTGTATCTCCTAAGCACACTTCGGGCTCTATCAATATTTTATATAAGATCACCCATTACTAATGGATGCTGGTTCAGATTTTCTAAAATATACCTCTGGGGGCCCAGCATACAGTTCATTTACGTAAAATATACATCCATTCCAGTGTTCTTCCATGTTGCTCTGAGAAGGTTCAGTGCTTAGCTTCTGTGCTTTTGAGGTATATACTCCATATGCTTATTTAGTAACACCTTCTAGGGACCACTGCTCAAGGTCAGTTTTGACAAAGTTCTCTGTGTAAACCTGAGATCTTTTATTAGACCAGCTAAAATAGTTGGAAAAATTCTTCTCTGCAAGCTTTTGGGCACAAACACCCTTCTTCAGGCAGAGGAAGCAATCTGCAGTTTATAAAACAACTGCAGACGCTTCCTTTGCCTGAAGAAGAATGTTTGTACCCGAAAGCTTGCAGAGAAGAATTTTTCTAACTATTTTAGTTGGTCTAATAAAATATATCAGATTTACCCCAAGAACCTTGTCTGCCTATATCCTTAGACCAGGGGTTTTCAACCTTTTTGGGTCAGTGTACCCCCAGCAGCCAGATGCCGAGCAGAGGTGGGGTGCACAGCCAGACGTGCAGCAGTGGCAGCTGCCGCGTGCAACTTTCCCCTGCCCCCCCATGTCCGGCCAGGTGGGCAGCACCTGTGCAGGATGGTGCGTGCCAGCACCCCATCCCCACCCATCTACGTATACCCCCTAGGGCCTTCTTAAGTACCCCTGGGAGTATGCGTACCCCCAGTTGACAACCCTTGCCTTAGACCAACATGGCTACAACCAACACTCCTGAAACAAGATCAGTTTTGGCCTTTTTACCATCATCTAATGTGCAACTATTTTAATCAACAAGGGCCAAGAATAGGGGTTCATTTCAAAAGTAGCCCAGGAGCTGGAGCAAACAGGCAAGCTCTCCAGCCATGGGGCATTAGAGGGCTGCTCCTTGGCCCATCCACACCCTTAGAAGAGCCCATTACTTGGCAGTCTGTCTCCACCCTCATCCAGGAAGGGGACAGACCAGGGGTGGGCAAATACAGTCCACAGGCCAAATCCAGACCACCAAACGCTTTCATCCAGCCCTCAGTGCTCATCAACAAATTGTACCCTGCGCAGTTCTTCTGCCCACAAGGGTGGGAGCAAGGCGCCCATGTGTACACACACCCCCAAACATACCCTATTGTGCCTCACTCCCACCCTTGTGGGCAAAAGGGCTCGGCCCAGCCCAGCCAGCAGGCAGACTCCCGGGACCTGCTCCACTTCCTCCATCTCCCGCTGGCTCTGGGCAGCAGATGGAGAAGTGGTGGGGACAGGGGCTGAGCTGCAGCTGGGCAGGAACATAGAGTATGGGACTAGGGCTGCCCGGGGGGGTCAGTGGCAGTGTGGAGTTACGGTGCGCAACGTGTGGGTTTAAGAGGGGGACCCCCCCACTCCCGCCATGGTGCACCGCTCTGGCAGGCAGTAGCAGCAGCAGCAGCAAGCAGGGGCACTCAGAGTGCTGGTGCAGGCACAGGTGCCCGGTGGGGTACAGCTCCAGCCAGCGCTGCATGTCATGGCGAAGTGCACAACCTCTACCGGGCAGTCTCTATTGACAGTATTCCCTGCCATGCACACACAGCCCCCACACTCATGCAGCACAGGAGAGAAGCCCCAGGCATCTTCCCCTGGAGGGTGAGGAAGGCAGTCCGCTTCAGCGCCTGGGGCTGCGCAGCACACGAGGGAAGCCCCAGCTGTGCCCTGCCAGGTACCAGTGCCCTGAGCGCCCCTGCCTGTTGCGGCTGCTACATGGGGGGAGTTTGTGGGGTTCCCTATACCCTGCCACCCTCCCTCACATGCCACAAATGCCGCACACCCACACCCTTCCCCCACAACCCCCCCACATATACATAACTCCCAACATACCTTATGCCCTCCACACACATAGCCACACCCCCTCACAACCCCACTACACCCCACCATACACACACCCCCAACAATGTACAAGACTAATAATTTATTTTTTAGTTATTATGCAATAACCTCTATATACACTACACAAACACAAATCAAGACAAAATATATTTGTAATTAAATTAAAATATGTTATAGTAGGTATTTGACTTTTAGTGTATGACTTGGTCTTTTCTGGTTCTAAGATAGCAACCACTCCTCCCAAAAGGAGTATTTCCCCCCCCCCCAGTTCCTCCTGCAGGAAAACAGCCCTCCTCCCCGCAACTCCTTGTATTCCTCTGGACCAACCTGGAGCATTTGGGAAGGAAGATGGGGGGGGAGGGCATTCAAAGCACCCCAAGTATCTGCTGCCCCTCACATACCTCCCAGTGGAACCAGGAGTTGCACAAGGAATGAAGAAACAAGAAACAAGGGGGTTCTTATCATTTAACTTCCTAGTTGTCCATTAAGTAGAGTGCTCTATTACAAAACTTCAGTTCTGCAAAATACTGCCTATGATTGTGAGCCATGGTTATGTAGCCATCCCTGTTCCCAGCTGACTAATGAAACATTTAAATCATACAGGACAGATGATATTATAACGGAAATGAACACTCAGCTGCTTAAGATGAGGGTAAGGGGGAAAGTATTAAAACACTGACCATCCAGTAACAGATCTAGCATAGAGATACTCTCTCTCAAAAGAGAACAAGCGGAAGAGGCTTTAGTCTTATTTATTTATTTTAACTAGTCTCATTATTAAGAAAGAACATCTAAAGAAGGAAGCTTCTGTTTTCCAGATACTGCATACATGTTAAATGGTCTTTACAAATACTGAGAGTTGCATTATTGTGGTACATGAAAAAAGGAGAGTTCATTATTAAAACTGATTCTCGGGTGCCTTCGCACTTAATTAAGATATATTGTGTAAGTAGTGATGGTTCAAGTCTAATCTTCTGATAGTCCAATTCAGTGTTCTCAGCGACTACATATGTCATCCTTCTCATCGAGGCAATTTTAACATTACTGTGCTTATCCACTTTTGGGAACAGAAATTGTTTCTTAGCAGTATAAAAAAGGTAGAAAATAAAATGAATATTACTAACAGAGAATTCCAACACTGCAGTCAGTATTCCAAGATAATAAAAGGCTTAGACTGTCTGTGTGTGTGTGTGTGTGTGTGTGTGTGTGTGTTTGTAATGCTTTTGGGCAACTGCACACGCACCCCCAAGAGGGCCAGCAGTAATTAGCTGCACAGGTTCCACCTCCTCAGGCAGGGAGAGAGCCACCCCCGTCTCAGGCAGGGAGGCGGGTGCAAGCCCTACTGCTCCGGGGGGAGGAGGCGGAGGTGGGTGGAGAGAAGAAAGCCGCCGCACCGGAGGCTGGAGAAGAAATGCCCATCAAGAATGACAGGCGTGGACTGGCTCCAGTGGAGCAAGCCAAACAGACACGGAGGTGGGGGAGGGGAGTGGGTGGGTGCTGCAGGGCCAGACACAGAGAAGCAGGAGGTGCAGGGTCGCAAGCAGAGTGGCGGGGGATTGGGGAAGTGTGCACAGGGTCAGATGCGGAGCGGCGGGGGTTGCGTTCAGCTGGATGCACAGAGGCGGCAGCACGGGCTGGTGGGTGGTGGCAGCGGCTGCCACATGCAAGCTTCCTCCCCACCGTTCCTGGAAGGCAGTCACGGCACAGGGTGTTGGATGCCAGCACTCCATCCCCACCCGCCCCCTCTGTCATTCTTGATGAGCTATTGGCTAGTACAATACAGAAATTCCAAGTGTTTGAATGATATCATACATACCAAATCCAAGAGTTTGAATGATTCCATATGCTGTGTACTTTTTGGTACACAGCAATTGCCTAAGCCAGCAGCCAACAACCTTCAACAAGCCACAGGCCAAAACAACCAGACTGCAGTTCAACACAGGCTTGGTGGCTTCAGCAGCATGTTAGCAGTGGGAGGCACTGCTTGCACCCCTGGCGGAGTCATCAGCTAGGAACTGCTCCCATGCCACCACCTCCATCAGCTACCTGCTCCCCAGCTGCAGTGCTGACACAGCTTCCTGCTACTGGGGAGCTGCAGCAGGGCCAGGCAGCTGAAAGCTACATCCTCACTGATCCCGCTTCTCCCCGTACCCGTCTCCCTTCACCTCCTAGAAGCCTGGCGCTAACACAGTATATTGTTGCCTGGCCCAGGCATGGCCACAGGCACAGGCAAAGCCCCCTGGTCCCATGGGCCAAATCCAGTGGCTCTGTAAGCCGCATGTTGCTGACCCCTGGCCTAGGCCAGGACGCAATGGTTAGTGCTATGCCTCAGCCTTAAGTGAACCTTGCTGATTGGCTGAAAAAGAGAGAATGAAAAAGAGAAAAAATACACAGAATAGAAGAGATATAACATGACCTCAGCTCTTTGGCTGGCTCCAGGCTTTGATGTGGTCCATTCAGGAAGGTGTTATAAATATCTGGGACTATAGTGTTCACGTTTGAGATCATGCGTATCAAATCCACTAACAAACAATGCTGGTGAGTGGTAGAGGACTGAGCTCCAACCAACTCCCTTTCAGTTAACAGGGAAAGTGGCAGCTTCTTTGACCAAAATTCAGACAGGGATAGAGAAGCAGGCAGCCAGTAGCACAAAAAAAAGAGGTGGAGCAATCCAACATGCGGCCACCTGAGTAGGGATGCCAAGGTTATAACTGTATTTTTTAAAGCTCAATTGTATGTCAAGTATAAAAATTAGAACCCCCCCTCAAACAAAACATGTTAAGTGAGGTTCATTGTATAGTGGACTGAGGCCCTCCTTTATCAATATGTCTACATCACAAGATTACTCAACGTAGTGGCACACAAACAGATTGCACTGCTCTGTACATGCCACCTCCCAAACTGGAAGCAGTGTATGTTACATTCCTGTAGTGCACCACCCACAGCACCACGCAAACAGTTCAGTTGAGAAGTTGGTATGCACAGTTAAGCAAATCATTGCCTGGGCTGGTAAGATTGCAGTGCAGACATGCCTGTGTGTCAAATACTGGCAGCACAGTTGTACCAAGAACCTGTAGTACGTTCTGTGTCACTGGGTATTCTTACAGGTCTTTCCTGAAAAACAGACTTGGCCCATCCACTGAATCATTTTAAAATCATTCTGCACTCCAGTGTAAACAGGATGATCCATGATGCTAATTTCAGTAGCCAAACTTTAATATTAAACAACTCCCCAGTTTATGTTTAATTGCTTAATAAGCTCCTTGTAGATTGTTTGCTTTGTGCCTGAAGTTGCTGAGGGATTTTGAGACAACAGATTTTTTGAGATAAGAACTGGCACAACAAGCTTCTCATTTTTAAAAAAAATCTCTTTGGTCTTTCTTACATTTCTCCTTACCACTGTCACAACACATACCATTTCTACGCTGCCTATGACTATTTTTGGCCAATGTTATAACACTATCACCAATCAGAACACTACTGCTGTAAATCCATGGGCAGGACTCACCCTTCTTGCTATTTTCAACCTTAAACTACCCTTGGGCCTTTATACAAGGGAAAAAGAATGACTTGTAGTTCATAGATTCATAGATTCATAGATATTAGGGTTGGAAGGGACCTCAATAGATCATCGAGTCCGACCCCCTGCATAGGCAGGAAAGAGGGCTGGGTTTAGATGACCCCAGCTAGATGCTTATCCAACCTCCTCTTGAAGACCCCCAGGGTAGGGGAGAGCACCACCTCCCTTGGAAGCCCGTTCCAGACCTTGGCCACTCGAACTGTGAAGAAGTTCTTCCTAATGTCCAATCTACATCTGCTCTCTGCTAGCTTGTGGCCATTATTTCTTGTAACCCCCGGGGGCGCCTTGGCAAATAAAAACTCACCAATTCCCTTCTGTGCCCCCGTGATACACAAGGCTGAGAACCAAGTGGTTTAGGTTATATAGGAGTATATAATCTGATTGCACCACATATGTGATTATATCCTAGTTGATAGTAGTACAGAACCCACCTTTGGGATGTACATGTCCCAGGTAGGGTGGCCATCATAGAGGATATTCCAGTTTTCTGCTACTCCATCCTCTATTGATATGAAACCGGACGCCTAAGGTCTTCAAGAGAAAAATAGAGGACATAAAGCCATTGGGTTTCGTATCAATACAGGACAGAGGACAACTGGACTGTCCTCTATGATGGCCACCCTAATCCCAGGGCACCTTGGAGGTCTGCCATTATGCCACTGAGTCTCATCTCCCTATATCCCAAAGGCTTGGGGAAAATAAATTCACTGACATAGTGAGACACTGAAGGCTGCTTGGCATGTGCATTTACAGCAGGGGCCTGACTTTTTAGATGCAACAAGCACCCATCGCTCCCACAGGCTTCAGTTACAGTATGGACTTCTCTTGAAAAGCAAAGCTCAAGAGTACATCCACAAATGTGCATCTTTTAGAGAGGTAACTGGGAAACTAATTTGGTCCACGCAGAAAGGAGCCTTGTACCAATTCTCCAGTCCAGCATGGATTTCACTGTCTAAGATCAGCTAACTCCTGAATCCATTTTGGATTCTCTTCATACAGCTCCATTTAGCTGCAAGAATGACACAGTAAATAATGGTGGCTACATATTCACAATAATATATTAACCTAGCACACAATAGATGATGTTCTGGTACTCCTGTCTGACCAGTTTGCATTCAACTTTCTATCATGAAAGTTGACAGCAGAGGTAAATTTCAGCTAGACATTAGCCCCAATATTCCTGGAAACCAATCACAAACATATGAATTTAGATTTGTCTAGGATCTGGCTTTTCAAAATTCATCAGTTCTTCTCTTAAGCATATGCTACCTAACTCTGCTATAAATACCATTGTTTTTGCTTTTAATAATGCAGTTAGCACTGCAGGATGTCATTCATCTCTTTCCCTTGGCAGGGTAAAAAGCCTTCTTTCCTGCTGCACTGTAGAATATTGGTGGTCATTTCCTCCGTTATCTTAAACAGAAAGATATTTATTTCACTTCTTTGTTTCAAGGCACAACACACGATCTAGTGGAGAAAAAGAAAAGAGTTTTCACTCACGAAAAGGGTCCTAAAATCTTAGGAAAGGTAAATAAATCACAAAGCCCTAAGTCTGATCTCATGCTAGTTATTTATCTCTGCAATTCCACTGACTTCAACTGTGTGACTCCTGATTTATTGTAACATGGGAGAGACAGAAAGGAAGTGGGGGAGGGAGGAGGGAACCAGCCTCAGCTATTCTGCTGATGTGCTCTGGCTCTACAGTAGTCCATAATATGAAATATGAAAATGTTGGAGCCACGTTTCCTGATAAGCTTGATAAAACATGTAAAGTCATTACAGTTTTATTAGGGGGTAGATTTTCAACTACATTTGTTAAATTAGGACTAAATGATTTATACCCATAGATATAAATCTCTAATCTCATCATTACTAATCACTGCCTGAAACAGAAGGGTCAGCATCTTTGGGAGAAGAAACAAAGAAAATAAAACGCCCTACTGAATCCCTTTTCATTAGCCACATTGTAATGGGTAAAAAGGACCATGGAAACAAAAGACTGCTGCAAGCTAAGCAACAATGCATATTAAAATACTTAAACTACCTTTTGTTTTAATCATCCTTTAATCACTGAGCTTCTGAGCTCCAATGTACTTTCAGTCAGTTCTTTTAATCAAGAAACATCTTATGTAAAACTATTAACCAATATTCTGTGTAGCCTCAGACAAGTGTACTGAAAGCAGAAACTATTCAACCTGTAATCTTCCAAAAAACAAGCGGCTTCTGTTATAGCTTTCCAATTTGTAGCTAGCTTACAAACGCCCTGCAATCCAAGCTATTAAAGTTATGGCAAAGGCACTCCAGAACATGCAACAGAAAGGTATATCCAGATACAGACAGGCAGGGTTCTTTGGGTAGATGTGATATCTTTTATGAAACCAACTGTGTAGTTGGAACAAAGTTCTTTGTGAGCTTTCGGGCACAAGTACCCTTCGTCAGGCAATGGGAGACTGCTGTTCTGAGATCTCCAAGGAATGAAAGAAGCTAAAAGGGGCTGGAATACACATAAGCTCCAGCTTCCAGGCTGTTATTCTGCTGGTAAGAATCTCAACATAGTTGATTTACAGTGTATTCAGCTCCTGGGTCTATTGTTGTAAATTGCCTAATACAGAGACCACAGATAGGCATTTATTTCTACCAGTAAGATTCTCTGAAAAAAATTACCAGCAGAAAAAAACATGGGAGCTGGAGCTTATCTGCATTCCAGCCCCCTGGCTGGAGAAAACTTCGCTGACAAACTCTCCAGCCTGGAAGCGCTAGAGAACTGCTCCCTGAACCACTCCCTACCTCTCCCCTTAGGGAAGCCCATTAAGGGAAGGGGCAGGCTGTCAACTGGCAGCTGCTAAAAAGGTTGGGAGGGTTCCCTCCCCAGCTGATCATTCTCCCGTGGGGGGAATACTCTGGGTTCCCACTGCAGGACAACAGCCCCTGCTCCTTGCACTCCTCTGGGCAAAGGGGAGATGGGGACATTCTTCTGTAACAACAAGGCTCAGCACAGCTCTGGGTCAGCCTGGAGTTGTTGGGAGTGGGCTATCAAGGAATTGGTGCTCTCCCTCCCTCCCTCTTCCTTGGATACAAAGAAAGCAGAAGGCTGTGGGCAGGATTCAAAATAGGGGGTGGGGGGGCCTCCATAAGAGACCAGAGTCCTCCCACATCAGAGATGAGAGGCCCCGGCCTGCCCTGCACCTTTCTAAGCAGGTCAGGCAGCAGTGGCTCCTTCTGGCTGTCACCGCTGTAGGACACACCCCAAGAGTCGGAGCGTAATTCAAACTCTGCCTGTGAATCCTCCACACCTGAGAGCAGTGTATACTGTTCAAGTTAGATCAGGAGGAGCCACGGGGGTTGCGCTGCCTCAGGCTCCTCCCACTGACCACTCCAAGGCACGTGTGCACACCCCAGTACAGAGCTGATGCCAGAGCCCGGCACAGCTGTTTGCAGCCTGCCTGCTGCACCCAGCCGCGGGCCCGCGTCGCG